>NW_007577806.1:762659-777846 GCF_000690725.1 Stegastes partitus | reverse complement strand
ACACACACACACACACACCACTAACAGCATGAAAGACAATCCCCTTGAGAAAGGGGGCATTTTGCGCCCAAACCTCGAGGAGGCAAATCACGTTAAGCGATGTGTGAAACCTCCGTAGAGAAGCAGATAAATTGAATGCAGCTAAAATTTCCTATTATGTCCCTTAATGTCGGGGAGGGCGGAGGTGGGGGTGGACTGTAAAGGCTTGACTTCAGAGGCAGGGCTGTCCCGGAGAGAGGGGGCTTCTTGGTAAAGAAAGGAATTTGTCACTCAAGCTCCTAAACTCCTAAATCTCCTCTAATACAGTACAATCAACAGGCTCTAATGTTCACAGAGCGGGTTTCCCTCTCCGCTCAGACTTCAGGCTCTGCTCCGATTTTACGCCTCCTCTCTGAAGATGAAAAACAATCTGGGTTCCCAACCCTGTATGTGTGTGTTTCAAACTGTGTGTGTGTGCGGATGGGGGTCCGTATACCTCCACCCTCCTCTCCTCCCATAGCGGTAGTGTTTTGGCTAGTGGCTCTGAAAGCCTTTTGAAGTCTCTGGTGTTATCTGGGTGTCAGCCTTGGTGAGGATGGTCAAGGTGGAAGAACAACACACAACCTGTGTGTCAGATAGTTGCTGCGTGGACAACTGGAGCCGTTAAATGAAGTCATACGTTATGTTTTCCCCGCGTTTGAAGTGTGTGTCCTCGCGCTCACACTTCCTCCAGTGTCTCATACGACGCTGTGAGAGGACGGGCTCATGACAGGCCGGCCTTTCAGTGTGTGTGTGTGTGTGTGTGTGTGTGTGTGTGTGTGTGGTAGGAGCTTCACGGCAACACAAGGCTGTTTGTCGAAGTCTACAAATAGCGAAATAATTTTTTTCACGCGATTTTTAATGTGTTTTACTGGAAGTCACTTAATGACACATGAAGATCACACATCGAGACAGTCGGTCCATCCATTCATTAACACGGAAAGCCGACGCTAAGAGCAACAGTTCAAGTGTGTGTGTGTGTGTGTGTGTGTGTATTGGTGCAGAATATTTTTGAATCCGCTCATACACACCCTGATGGTGGTTGGTAGTATGAGTTATAGTTTTGTTTCCCAGAAGGCCGTCCAAGCCCAGAGAAGACACACATGCGCAGACACACTCGCACTAAGTTTGGAACATGGTGTCAGCCGTGCGTCATTCAAACATGGCAGCGCCAGCACTCGCACGCCAGCAACAAACACGGTTATTGGAGGAAATCAGGTGAAGGTACAAAACATGTTTCCATGCAGCAGCCATGCCTCCAGCCTGCCGTGTTTTCAAACCAGCCTGGAGTATTTATTTAGATTTGATTTGATAATCCTGCAGCCCAAAACACTTTTCTTTTCTTTTTTTTTTTCTTTCTCAGTTCTTGGACTCGCGGCCGCAGTGACATACGTGCACACATTTTTTCCTTAGAGTGCGAAAGCGTCTGAATTTTACAAATAGTCCACTGTTCGGCTGTGGAAACTGATTTATTTAGAATTATTTATTTCAGCTCGAGTTTTAGTCAGACTTTGGATTTAATTATTTTGGATTCAGGGACACACCATTACGAGTAATGGTTTTTCCTTTCATGCCGCAGCCGCACACGATACTCGGTGGGCCGGGCCTGACGCTCACATCGTCCGCTGCTCAAACACACGCCGTACGTGGCTGACAAATCCTGCTTTTCTTCCACTAATCTAGCTTTGTTTACCATGTTTTTCTAATCTAATTTTGATAGAGGAAGCCAGGTTTTCTCATTTCATGACTGACTTGCGTGCTTGTAAACTCACTGACAGGACCAACAGCAGATGGCCTTCTAGACTCATTATACTCCCTGTTGGATGTTTTTCTCCACTTTTGAGCCGAACAAAGATGCCGTGCAGTGTTATGCACTAAAAAGATTTTAATTTAAGCACCCACAAAGTTCACTGTTCTACTGATTGGAATGATTCTAGTAGTGATGGATGCTAATATCCCCAAAAGGCACACAGCCAGCTGCACCAGCTCTTTGTAAAACATGAACGAACTTCATCCTCTGTCCTCAGACGTGGCAGGAGGGTCCGTGTGTCCTCCAGCCGCCCTGGACTCGGGCGTGGAGCTCCTGTGCCGGCTGTTGGAGCTGTGGGGGCAGGTACCAGCGGGCGTCCTCGCCCTCACAGAGTGGCTGCTGGGAGAGGACGGAGGCAACGATGACGCAGTTGCGGATGAAGCTTCCAGTCTGGTGAGTGTCTGTCATGTAACTCTTATTTTTTTTTATTAATTTGTCACAGTGACCTCAGCGCAGATACATATTGGCAACTCAGATTGTTACGCTGTGGTACAAGAACATCACGAGCAGTCCGAAGGAACAGTTCACCACGTTTGCAGGACAGACTACACATGCTAATGATGACTTTTATTAAGTACAACTGAACTGTCACAGTTTCGTTTTCTGTGGCTGCAATCGGCCGTGAAGTTCTTGCTGTGTTTTCCCCGAGTTTTCTAGTAGAACACGGTTTAAACAGTGCTAAGACTGCGATCCGGGTTTCACATTGTGTCTGTAAAGTGTGGAATCACAGGGACAGATAGTTGCTCTCGTTTTATTCTCTAGTCAAAATAGCCGAGTGCTTCAACACACCAAGGTTTCTGCTCTCCACCCACACTTTGTTTAGCCGTCTGCTTAGTTTTGGTTCCTGTTTAGTTTCTGCTACGTTCTGCGAGGCATTGCAGGACACGACTTTGAGCTTCTTGTGACTATTAGTCAAGTGGCTTTATGTAACGTGAAAGCTGTCACTCACAGATTGGAACCCAGAGACTGTTCTCACCCAGTTTGGCAGATTCTTTCTCACTTCTACAGAGCATTTTAGTGTTTCTGAGCTCTTTGTTTTGGTTTCTTGTCCTGCACATGGACTATTTTGGTTTAGTCTAAGTGTTCCATCTGACTCTGTTCAGTCACAACAGGTTGCTTTCTCAGTCACAAAACAACAACAACAAAACTATATCCTACCTGGCACCAAAAAGCAGACAAAAATAAAAGTTGTGTTTCCATATAATTATCAAGCAAATTTGAAGCAACCTTTCAAATAAGACAAGCAGGAAACAAAACCGTGACGGAGAAACAAAAGTTTCAAGTGAAAATATAGAGAAGTCCCCACAGATTGTTCCTGGGATTGACCATGACTCCTGGAGGCAACAGAACAAGCAGAAGCATAAGATCAGACATGTGACTTAAATTTTCCCTAAAACAGAACTTAACCGGACAAAGTGTTTCCGTCTTCCATCATGTGTATCAACTGTTTTTTGAAAAAGTCAAAAACCACCTCAAGCAAGTGTAAAATTCAGTTTAGGGACTTTTTGTTTTGTTTGGTTTTTTAGAATCTTGCTGTTTCTGTAAGTTTTTTCTGTCGTCATACTGCAACATGTGGCTAAAACATGTTGTAGAATCTAGCTGCATTTAGCAACTATCTGGTGCAGATGGAGGGGCAGCTACAGAGCCAGAGTTTCCCAGGAGTTGGTGGAAACAGAACTAAACAGAGACTTAAATTTGCTAGTCAGCAGACACAAAACTCAAAATGAAAAAAACAAAATCACTGCTTTAAACGACCATCCAGTGACGTGACTCCCATTTTTGCCTGTGAGCAGGACGACGAGGACTTCCTGTTTGAGAAGGGGGATCTGAACCTGTGGGCCGAGCCGGTCCAGTGGGTGAAGCTGCTCCACCGACACCTCAGCGCCCTCATCCTGACCCGCCAGCACGCCCAGGACCCGGGAACTGCAGCGCCGGAGCAGGTCCGCCAGCTCCACAGCCGGGCCCGGGCCAAGGCCCTGAGCTCCCAGCAGGCCCTGGACTCCCTCCCAGCCCTGCCTCAGTTCTCCTGCAGCATGGAGCACGCCCGGCTGACGCTGCGACACCAGAGGGCCACACTGGCTCTGGATGTGCTGCAGAAGCTGACGCAGACGAGTTAGTAACGGCACCAAATGTTTCCTTTAGGGGGGGAAAAAGTCAGGGGTCCAAATATTTCTGTAATCAGATCAATGAACTTGAATGAACCGATGGAGGAGACCACAGACCGGCTTTGTGGTGACGTCTTTTAATTATCAAGTCAAATTTAAGAAGGAAACAGGATTTTTTTTGACTTTGTACTCGCTTTTCCCGACATGTCTCACAACTGTTGCTCTCCTTGATTGTTTTTAATTGTATGTACTGTCTCTTCATTTGTATTCTTCTACAATGAAAGCTCTAAAACTGAACGACTCGCTTCTTTAATGGTGTGAATTTTGCAGAGAGACGTTCAAAGAAAACGCCCACAGACAACACCGATACAAGCGCTGTGTGAATATGTGTGCAGATTTCTGACCGTCGTGAAGCCATAACAATAATTCAGGCCGAGCTTGTGCAGAACAACACTTGATGCAGTGTTTCTCTTATCAGCGGGAATGTGTCACACGACAAACTTCAACAGTGTCAGCATTGAGCGTCCTGCTTTCTCCAGCGGGGATTTAAGGTCGGAGCGAAGCAGCTCGGCGCCCTGAGCTTCTCACTTCGACTGTGGAGCGAGCAGAGACACGGGATAGTGGGAGCAAGTGTCTGCGCTGACACGTCACCAAAGTTGTATTTCAGTGTGCGCTCTGACTTCTACTGTATGTTTATACGAGGTGTTATTTTCCTGTGATATTTAATTTACTGCGGGATTCTTCCCATTGGACTGAGTTTTTATGCTTCCCTCTAGTTTTCCTGGTTATGTAATTAGGAGGCAGGCACAATGGACTACTGTCCTCTCCTGTGTGTGTGTGTTTTCGTGTGTGTTCATGTGTGTGTGTTGCCCTCTCATACAGCTGGACCCTTCTTTCTCTCTCCCTGGTAGCCATGTTCCCTGGTACAGTAAAACTGACGTAATGTTTTGGAACAGCTCAGCATCCCCCAATAAAAACAGAGCCGTGCGATGGGAGAGCGGTTTCTGCGGACGAGGACATGTTCGAGGGATTTCTCAGGAGCCTCGCCGTGTCTGTCCTTCACATTAAAACTATTTATCACAACTTTGCAAATAGTCTCGGGGCAGCCCTCAGCCTAATTTTAGGGTTGGTAGTAGTAGATTCCAAGCTCTTATGTCACTTGTTTTTCGCTTGTTGCTATTTTCCCTTTTTTTTTTTTTTAAGCCTCTTTCCTTCCAT
The DNA here is from genome assembly GCF_000690725.1 of Stegastes partitus. NCBI lineage: Eukaryota > Metazoa > Chordata > Actinopteri > Pomacentridae > Stegastes > Stegastes partitus. The sequence continues at coordinate 772,695 of NW_007577806.1, read as the reverse complement.
CTCTAACAGCCATTCAGCACTTAACAGGATTGAATCACAGAAAGAAAACTCCTATAACCACTCTAATGATTACCAGTGTTGCAGAAACCGGCAATTTCTGGCGATATGTGTTGAATGTCATTTATTTTATTATTATTATTATTTTTTCGAATACCCTCCTGACTAAAATATGTGCCTCTCGGAGCCCTGATGTAAAGTCTCTGCTGCCAACTCTGCAATCTTTCCACTGTGGTTTTTAAAAGTTGACATAACTCCAAGAGCGGACTGAGAGTAGTTTGACATTTTCATGTGAACATTCTGCCATCCTGGGAAGGTCACATCACGCTGAGACGAGGGCAGATTATTGCCCTACTGCACTGTTCGACTTTGTTATTAGGGAAGGCCTGCTTGTGATGACAAATCTGTGTTTGGAGCTTTTAAATTGAACCTCTCTGTGTGGGGGGAAAAAAACTGCACAAAAATCTGACTAAACATTAAAAGTGAGCTATTATTAGAGCCTAATTGTCCTGAACGCACCTTTACATCCTGCTCCAGCTCTGCTCAGCAGGTGGCGCCTCAGCCTTCTTCACCCAGTCACTTCCATTTTTGCTCTCATGGGGGCAGTGTTGCTCTGCTGCTCCACAACTAAACCACATTCCTGCAGTCTGAGATTGGGGAAGGAAAAACAAGTTAGAGAGGAACTCAAGGAGTAAAAAAGATTTAACCAGTCGCTGCTCCACTGACTCTGCAGCAGCGACACATTTCTGATGTTAAGGTGAAAGTTTTTAAAAGTTTTTGGACACAAGAGTTTAAAAAGAAGTAGGTCATGTGAGCAACAGTAGGCACCAACTTTTTTTTTTTTTCCATGTGTAGACTGGAATAGGCTGGAAGTTTATTATGCAACCAGTGGATTCTAAAAATTGTACTGCACTCTGCCTGGACTCCTCTCCGCTCATACTTGTGGTCTCACCCCATCCACAGGGAGAGAAGGAGGGAGGGAGAGGTTCTTGCAGAGTTTCCTTCCATTACAAATACATGTCTGCTTCCAAAAGTGTGGTGGTCCAGAGGCTGGAGGGAGGAGAAGGTGGCTGCATCCAACACACCTAATGTCAGAGCCTCCCTCCTTCACTTGGAGGCTTCAGGTGGAGCTCACAGCACATTTTCCCTTGATGGAGCTGCATTCTTTCTCAGCGAGAGTCAACCCCAAAAAGCAAAACCAACTTCCGCAAAATTGGTTGTGTGATTAAAAGAAGGAGAAAAAAAAAAGAAAAGCTGAGAGGGGTGTGTGTGGAGGGCAGGGATGGATGGATGGATGGAGGAGGAGGGTGGTGGTGGTAAGGGTTGGATTTCAAGGCGTGGTGTTGAAGAATAGGCGGCCAACCGGTGAATGGAAGGGCTTTTTTTTTTCCCGGAGAGGAGGGAAGGGGAGGCGGCTCCTCGCAAAAGTTTTCACCGACTTGAGCGCGCCCCTCCCCGGACTCAGCGGCGGCACTTAAAGCCCGAGAAAAAGCCCGCAGCTCGCAGTGAAGCACTCTGGTTCAGCGCTTCTGCAGGGGAGGAATAAAAACCAGCTACAACTCAACAATACAAACCTTACCCCCCCTCTTTTTTTTTTGTTTTTCTCCTCTTCTTCTTCTACGGACTTAAAGCTGCACATAAACTTTGAACAGCAACTTTTTTCCACAACCAAAACCAGTCGTGGCACAAACAACCGCTCGTCGCATTCAAGGATCCTGGTCGGTCCCCCATGAAAGAGGGAGTGCGGCAGCAAACTTGGGGAAAAGAGATGTCAGCGACCGTCTTGTCTGCTTTCTACGACATGGACATGCTTTATAAGGTAAATGTGAACCGACTTAACGGGACTATTTTTCTGTCGCTTTGCGTCCGGAGCAGCTGCCGCCATGTGTTCAGCTGCAACAAGTTGCAGCAAATTAAGTCCTAAAGCCGCCATGTGCTCACTGTAGCAGCAGAATATGTCGCTAACTTGTTGTGTTTTCTCTCCACCAGCAGGATAAAAGCATGAACATGAACGCCCTCCACATCAACAGCATGCTGGATAAGAAAGCGGTGGGAGCTCCGGTCACGACTCCGGGCTCCGGCGGATCCTTCACGCCGGGATTTTTCCGCAGAAACTCGACCAGCAACGTGGAGGCGATGAACAACGGCAACAAATACTCCATGGGCTCCTACGGCAGTCTGAAGGAGAACACACCGAGCAGCAACAGCAGCGCCACGGCCCTCATGAACAAGGAGAACAAGTTCCGCGACCGCGCTTACAGCGAGAACGGAGACCGGGGCGTCCTGCAGCAGAAGCCCGGCTCTCAGATCAACTCCACCCGCTACAAGACCGAGCTGTGCCGGCCCTTCGAGGAGAACGGGTCGTGCAAGTACGGGGAGAAATGTCAGTTCGCTCACGGCTACCACGAGTTGAGGAGCTTGTCCCGCCACCCCAAGTACAAAACGGAGCCGTGCCGCACCTTCCACACCATCGGTTTCTGCCCCTACGGTCCCCGGTGTCACTTTATCCACAACGCCGACGAGCGCCGGCCCGCTCCGCCCGCCAACGCCAACGTGCAGGCGGGGGAGCCCCGGTCGGCCCGGGAGCTGTGCGGCTACGGCCAGAGGGACGTCCTGCCGCCGCAGCAGCTCGGCTACACCCAGCGGGACAGACCAAAGCTTCACCACAGCCTCAGCTTCTCCGGCTTCTCCACCCACCACGGACTCGAGTCTCCCCTGCTCGACAGTCCCACGTCCCGGACCCCTCCGCCTCCCACCACCGCCTCCTCCTGCACCTCCGCCTCCAGCTTCTACGAAGAGGTCCTGTCCCCCAACTCCGTGTCCTGCATCAACAGTGCCTTCTCTTTCCCCGGACAGGACTTAAAGGCCTTACTGGCCCCCCTGGCTGTGCACACCCCCAGCGGCTACGCCAACAACCACTCCAGCGGTGCCTACTACGGGAACATGCAGAGCAGCGTGTGTCCGTCCTCCCCTCCGACCTACAACATGAGCCACTTGCAGGCGCTGCGCCGCCTCAGCGAGTCGCCGGTGTTCGAGCCTCCTCCCAGCCCGCCAGACTCGCTCTCTGACCGGGAGAGCTATGCGAGCGGGTCCCTCAGCTCTTCCGGGAGCCTCAGTGGCTCCGAGTCCCCGAGTCTGGACGCTGGAAGACGGTTGCCAATCTTCAGCAGGCTGTCGATTTCAGATGACTAATGGTGTTTTTGTTTTCATGTGGATTACGGACGGTTCCGGGGGTGGTGGGGTGGGGGGGTGTCAGAGAGTGAGCTAGACTTGTCCTTCGAGCAGAGGGTCCCCGGTTGAGCCCCCCACCCCCGCCTCTCCACCCTGGTTCAGCAGCATCCACCCTGCTGAAGTGCCTTTGAGCAAGACATTGAGTCCCTACCAGCTCCAGGGGTGCTGACCCTGCTCTGACCTCCCTGGAGGGGGGCAAGAGAAGAGTTTCACCCGCAGGGATCAATAAAGCTTCATACAGTTTAAAGTGTCCTTGACCTGGCATTAGTGTAGTATTTTGTTTTTTTTTTTCCTTGTATGTAATATAGCTGTATTAAAAACTTAGATAGCAAACAGAAGGCATTCCATCAGTGCCTTGCCCAGGGGCTCATGGCAGCCCGCTCTCCCTTTTTTTGCTCTATCAGGCAAGCCACACTTTTCCTGGGATTAGATGTGTGTGTAACATGACTTGACAAGAAGAAGAGACTGTAAGCGGTTTCAGATTTCCTCCCATCCTGCCAAGAATATGCCTTGACTTAAAGTAACATTTTTTTTTTTTTTTCTTCTTTCCTCTCTGAAAGCTTCAACTTCCATTCCAGACCTGTCTTCTCCCAGCGCCACCCAGTGGTTCGTTTGGTTAGTCTAGTTTGTTGCTTGGTTAAAAAGCACTCTTGAGTTGGGTTTGTTTGGGGAAATCACTGCTGATGGTTGAATATATATTTTTTTAGCTGTTTTTTGAGTGATTTACATAGCGGTGCATAACTGGCTATGGACTATTTAACTTATTTATTATCTTGTGAAAAAAGTATAGGCTACATTGGTAATTTTGTGTCCATACTGTATTTATCAAGTATGATGAAGCAATAGATCTATATTCTTTTATGTTTAAATTATGATCGCCATTATTAATCTGCATAAAGTGGAGTGTATGTTCTTTTCACAGTAATATATATATTTTGTTTTTTGTTTTTTTTTTCTCCTTTTTTTGTAACTTCACTTGGTTATTTTTATTGTAAATGAGTAAAAAAAAAAATCTTAATTTAAGAGAACGTATGTGATATTTATTTCATTAATTTTGTTTCCTTGTTTACGTTTATTAAAAAAAAAAAAGTTTGCGTGATTGCTGTTTGCTCCTGAGGTTGTGTGTCAGTGCTGTAGAAGGCTTTTTTTTTTCTTTTCTTTTTTTGTTTTTTCTTTTTTTTTTCTCGGAGGATCCCTATTTAGATGTTTCTGTAGAATGTATAAACAATGTGGTTGTACAGACCGTCCAAACCTTACTTCTTTTTTGTTGATCTAGATCAGACTTCAGTGACAAAGAACCCAAGTCAATAAATTAACCAAAAAGTATTTTTGTTTTCTCTCTGTTTGCACGAGGTCACACTGTGATTCCAGCCACGTGCTAAAGAATGTAGCAATCCCTTGTGCCCCAGTATTATTGTGTAGTGCCTATGGGGTTCACCATCTTGACATGCCTTAAAATTAACCAAATAAAGTATTTTTCCTACATGGCATCTTTTTATATACAGGTTGAACTGAATGTAGTGTTGGATTTTTTTTTTTTTTTTTTTTTTTTTAAGGTTGTTACCACTCAGACACTCTGACAAAAACAACCGTAACCTTTCTCTAAATCCCCATTCCTCTTATTTTGAGTTCCTTTTGCTCTTTTTTTTTTTCGTTGTTGTTTTTTGATATTGAAATCTAGTCTTGAGAGTTTGCTAGAGGGAAGTGGATGAACACGTTTGGTTTGTACATAGTAGGTACAGGGGGATGCGCACTATGTACTTTTGACTACTTTATCAGAAGTAAAGCTTTTTGAATGTAACAAAAAACGGACAAAAAGACAACGAGAGTTGTAATATTTTTTGGGGAGTCAGTTCACTACAAATTGAGTGTGAGACTGTTAACTTTGTACTGTACATTTTTTTGTAGTTCTCCCAATAAAAGTCATTTTGAAAAAGCGTTCAGGTTGTGATTTCTTGCAGATTCAACAGTTGGGACGTTAGTGCATCCAAAACGTGACTTGCAGCGAGTGTTGCTCACATAAACACATCAGGTGTCAGCAAATAGTCTTCCTGCTGCAGTGGAAAAAGCCTGGAGGCAGCGTAGCAGAGCTCCAGCTGCCCTTTGACACTACTTGGCCGGAGACTCTGGAGGGAGAGGCTTGTCCTCAGCATACAGTAAAAGCACTGACCAGAGGAAGGCTTGACCCTGAACTGCAGACTGTCTGAACTACGGCTGTGCTCTGTGACACGAAGGCCTGCTTCTGAAGGCTCATGAGCGTGGAGAAGTGACACAGAAACCTAAATAAACGATACGTAGCGTTACATAACGCGCAATGTTCTTCCGAAAACGCAGGGCGATGAGCTGTGTGTCTGCACCGTGACAGGAATGAGGGCTGGAATTCCAAAATGGAAAATGTTTAGGAGGGCAGAGCTGCAGGAACTTCAGCCGAAAGTGTCGGTGAGTCAGGCTGGATCGTTGCCATGAGGATAAGATGTTAATCTTTTAATAAGTCCAGCATTATGATAGTTTTGTAATATAATATACAATAGCATTCCCCTTCTGTGAGAGCAGCCACTTGAATGAAGACTGAGCCGCAGCGGAAGAAGTGCTCAGATCCTTAAGCACCGGTATAACAAAGTTAAACTACAAGTGCTTAAGTATGATCTGAAAACTGGACTTAAAGCATCAGAAGTAAAAGTGCTTTGGTCGTATTAAACCTCATATAGTCTCTAACTTTAAAGCAGTAGTTTAGTCCAGCAGTTCCCAGTCGGACCCTCATGAGAGTTCAATCTGAGAGGTCATGACGTGACTAATGGAAAGACGGAAAAACAAGTTTGTACTGTAATATTTAAAATCATTGTTATTAAATTTGGCTGTTTTTTATGGGAAATAATTGGGCCTCAAACAGAAACCATCTGAGATGTTTAGAGAGCATCTGAAGCACTATAAGGAGCCCCGACTGTTAGTTGTTTTTAAGAGGTAATGATGCTTTTGTAATAAATTGCACATTTTTATTCCAAAAAGTCTTTTTTTAATGTGATAGCTATTGAGTATTTTTATTCATTTTTTAATGTTTAACTCATTGTGTGTTTGATCTCATTGTTGGTGTGATTCCACCGAAAACATGAGTGAAGGCAGGTGTTTCTGCTCATAACTGTACTGTATGTTGGAGTCTCAGTCAGATTGGCACTGAATTATTTGTGATATGATTATTAACTGTTAACTGTTACATATTGCAACATCCCTCCTGTGAAATAAATAGTGAAACACACTCCTCTTGAGGCCATTGCATGACAAATAAATGTACTTCATTGTCATTTGACTCAAGAGATCTGAAAGTTGTTATTGTGAGTGATGTTGGTTCAGAGATGGACACATTAACACCCTCCATAACCCGATAACTCATTAACTCTGCAGCTGTAAATTTCTACTATCAGTCACCAGCGCAGGTAAAATAGGGACAGTGGTGAAATTTACAACCAATTTACAACCAATCCAGCTGCAAACTCTGACCGCAGCATCACATGCGGTCATGTCTAGACCCAATGGCCGACATTTCAGCATGAGGCTGCCGTTGTTGTGGTGCCTCGATTTCCAGGAGCCTTTTCAAAGAACAACTTTATTATGCGGTGCACTTCTGCGTAGTTATCGGCAGTAGCAAAGGCATTAAGAAAATAAAGGGCCCGGGAGTCATGTGGTGCTTGGTGTTCCCGCCAAGATAAGGCAGGCCGATAAGGGCCTCGGCAAATATTTACTGTGTCCTCAGGATTTCATAATGAAGTGTTTATCAGAGCAGAGCCAAAGGGCTGCACAATGCGCCGGGGCCCTGCCAAGTAGGATCCACGTACCTGTGACTCAGAGTGTATGTGGGAACATGAGAGTGTGTGGCCCAGTGTGTCAATCAGCAAACCCACATATAATGCCTGAGTGAATGTATTAACGTTCATATATGTTATGTCTGTAAAAGATTAACTTATTCTATAAAGGATGTGTATGCGGTGGCGCTTGTGTGTGTGTGTAAGCAGGGGTCTTGCTGGTTAATGGGGTCTGGAGCTGCTACAATGAAAGGAAACACTCTCTGACTTGTGATTAGGGCAGGAAGAGTCCCGCTTCCCGGCCACCACCCATTTCCACCTCTTCTTCGTCCTGCTGTTTTTCCTCCTCCTTCAGTTTCCCTTCTCCTCTGTAGTGGCGGCCGACAGCTTCTAGAAGTTACTATTTGTGTTCCACTGCTGCGCTGGGAAGCTCGACGCTCGTCCTGGTATTGTTTTGGCATGTTAAGCCCAGACCTGGGGTCAAGTGGTAATAGCATATAGCTTTTTAGACTTTGTTGTAGGATATATGGGTGCCAGATGGGTGGAAGTTTGCCAAATGGAAAGCAGAGAGCAGAGGTTGTTAATCATTTTGGTGTCACAAACCTCCAATTAGACTCTGATAACCGTCCATTTGATCAGGGGTTTCCCCGCAGGTTTTGTGCCTGTTGATTTAGTTGCAGAAGTGAAGGATTTAAGCGAAATCTTCCTGTCCATAAATGAGCTATAATTGGAACGTAGAATAAAGTGAAAGTAAACAGTTTTTCATTCTCGCAGGGAGAACCCCTTCGGAACCCCTGGCGGTTCCGCGACCCTGAGTTACACTGGTGTCATAAATCAAGCCCTGAAAGTCCCGTCTGTATGCTTACCTGTGATTGTCAACTTTACGTGACCCTGTTCTGGCTCCACAATGAAACAATGTGTGCATGTGTCTTTGTGTGTGTGCTACTGGTTGAAACCCCACCCAACTGGCACTACAGGCTCAAACAGCGATCACACTCCCTAGAAGCAGTCCATTAAAAAAAATCCCCTAGAAGCCAAGTTGTTTAGTTAGTTGCAACTGAGGGAAATGTAAAGCCAGGTGATACCTTAGTCCTCCTTAAGTCAATAGGAAAGCTACCAAGAGAAACAAAACAGGAAGCTACAGTCTAATGGGAATTATTCCCTCAGTAATCTGGATCCAGAGGCAGTAGGAGTCCTGTGAGGCCTGTAACTTACAGCATAACATGAAACTTCTCAGCAAATAAATATCACGTTCTTCCTCTAACACATGACAAGGTGAATCCATGAGTGAGGAAACACACTGTTTCTCAGTTCAACACACGCTGGAGTTTGACTGTTTGAGCTTTAGGCTACTTAGCCTGGTATAATGTATAATGAAGGCTAATGTTTGCTCACTGTAGAAGGATGTTGAACAGTCCAGATTCACTTCAATGACTTAAGGGGAGACAATGGGGTGAAATTTTGAACATACATCAGCATGAAACTTGTACCAGTTCATTACTTAGAATATTGTTTTTGTGTGCAATGTTTCTAAAATGTTATGTTTAAATTTATATATGAGGCTTTATATATTTAAATCCTAATTTCCAGAACACAAATCTGAACATTGGATAGATGTTCCTCAAATATTGTATAAATCAGACTGAGAGAGCTATAGCAACAAATCCCTACATACACACCTTCAGGATATAGAGTGGAGATTTCTGGTTCATTACGAGAAAAAAAATAATTTTGAGAAAACACACTCAGAAGATAAGTGTTATGAATTAAATCTGCAGATCCAAATCAAGGAAGTGTAGTACAGTAAACAGAGGTTTTCTTTCTACTTGTCTAAAGTGAGGCATGTTAAGGAATCAAACTATTTTAGTTTTAGATCACCTTGTTTCCAGCCTCATAAGACAGCTGCTCTCATAGAAAAAGCTCCGATTAAAGCCACTACACACTACAGGCACTAAACAGAACAAGTTAGCTGGTGAACATTTTACAGCTTTTCTCAAGAGTTGTGGAGAACAGAACAGGGCCGTGATCGTTTGGTTCTCAGTTATCATTTAGCCTGAAACTGACTGTCATGTTTACCATACACATCAGTTGTGTTTGTGTGTTTCCTTGCATGATCACCATAATACATTTATGCAGCAGAAGTTGTGTTTACAGTGTTCCACGCTGCCTCCAACAACTCAAAACAGCAATGAATGCAATGGAATCGAGGAAACCTTGGGAAACAGGGGGCAAGTCAATGTGCCATTATCATAGAGTGGATATAAAAGTTGAACACAGCCGCTGTGATACAATCCATTGGTTTTTGGACAATCATTTTGCAGTCTCAACTTTGGAATTTAGCTGTTGCCATGTTGGTCTTTTGAAATCTGACCTGAGGATTGGAGGACACACCACATGGCGATACGGTATATAGACCTACTAATCACAAGGTAGCCAAGCCCTTAAACAGCCGTGGCTTTGTTATCTCTTTTGCTCTACATAGGACCATAATTTATGAAACAAACATTATACTGTACTGATGTAGACACGCCACTAGCGATTGAGACCATAAACTCATTAGGAGAATGTTTGCTGACGTAACAGATTAGAGAAGTAGGGTCATTGTCTCATAGACTTCTATGCACTCTGACTTGTTTTTGCAACTAGACGAGTTGCCCCCTGCTGGCTGATTAAAAAAAAAAAAATGCCGGTTTAAAGAACTTCTGCAATGGATTCACTTTTCAGGTCAAGAGGCTGTGTCTGTGTTTCATGTACAGTCCATGGCTAGTGTTCTGTTCTGTTTGGGACACAGTGGTCACTGTTCAGCACAGGTGCAGCACCAATAGTAGAATCACCATCGGTTTTACTGCTGTACACCATTTAATGCAAGAAAATCTTTTGCATAATAGAGCTCTTGGCAGAAAGATGTTATCAAATGTTGGGTCATTGTGCATATATAAGCCATGTGTCTGTTAGCCTGAACCTCAACAGCTTTAAACAGTGGCACAGTTGTGATGACCCCTGAGGTCATC
>NW_007577806.1:754468-760529 GCF_000690725.1 Stegastes partitus | reverse complement strand
AACTTGGTGTGTCTCTCCTTTTGTTGCGGCCATCTTGAGCCCGGTCGTAACACAGTGAAGAGTAAACCTGCTATTTTGCCTGATGCAACCATTTCTGATGTACATCCACCTCCACTGACAGGAGGTGACAGTTTACATTAGCTTTCAGCTCACTGAATAAGTTGTTTGCCCAGCGGACTGGAAGTCCAGTGATGGCTAGCGGGGGTGGAGAGGACGGAGGTGTGTGTGGCGGGTGGAGGGCAGTTGGCTGGACTGGTCACGTTCAGCCGGCCCTGCCTGTTCCGCCATGTTCCTCTCCCTTTAACGCATGCCGAGTTGTAAATATTTACAGAGCATCCTGTGAGAGGCCTGAGTGTTTACTGCTAGTGCTTGTGGCTCCACGGCGAGAGTGTGTATGAGCAACGCAGAAGAGATGCTTCTCTTGGTCGTCGCGCTGTGTGTGTCGGATGAGGTACTTCCCTTGGTCTCTCCACAGTCTACTAACACTAGCCCCTGGCTCTTGTTCAGGCCCCCGGCTCTGAGCGCCGTCTGTGAATCAACAGCGAGGGCCAGCGAGCGGAGAGGAGGCCGCCGCTCACTTCTCTGGAAATGACAGAGAGAGAGAAAGATGGGAGAAGTGTTTGTTTACCTCGCCTCACCCTGTATACAAGGCTGCGGCACTGACATCACGTCTTTGCGGGTGGAACATTCTCATAAAACATGTTTTCTTTACTCCTTTCCCAATGTAAATAATGCAGAGGGTGTAAATACCATTAAGGGCCCGGCGGGGCGGTTTTTTAGGCAAAAGGCTCCGTATAAAGATGTTTCCAGAGTCATGTAGGCCAGGCTGAGCGCGTGGGCGGAAGTTTCGCTGTGGCATGGTTAATGAGGTACACAGACATGCTAACCTGGCCTGGCTCTAATTCTGTCTTTGGCTTCTTTATTTCAGAGGTCAGAATATTCTTGGCTGCCCTTTAATCTGCGAGAGAAACCAGGATAAACGTACAATACAAGATAACCACTCCCCACAGGACATAAAAGCTCCCCAGTCCATGCATGAAAAAGCTATTTATCCCTTCCCATGTGTATGGACTTCCTGCGTTCACTGATAAATAGTCGTAGCTGTAGCAAAAGGCTAAATCTGTCCAATTTTTCCCACAGCGTTTCCACTGCTTTATTACAGGCCTAATGACAGGTGACAAGTTAAAGGAAAAAGACTCTTTATATAAGTAATTTATAGCCCGTCTACTGTATACATTAGTTTCCTCTTTGACATCGGTTGTATTTTTCGAGTGTGCTTGCTGTAAGAAAACGTCTAGTATGCAAAAAGATATGTAATGAAAGCAAGCAAGAGAGAAAATGTGAAAAGCTTGGTTACTTTTAATATTAGCATGACTTTTTCTGAGGTGTTTTATTTGAACAATGGTGACTGAGCCCACAAGCGTCCATTGCAGGACGATACTGTAATGACAATATATGTGCTGCTGTTTTCTGTGACTTTAACCTCCATCTATTTCACTATACTTTTGCTACGTTGTGAATCTGAATGCTTCCTCTTCTTCCAACACCTATCAACAAACCACCACCCCCACCTCTTTTTGTTTCCTCAGTTTGACCTTAAGGCAGCTTCTCCACAGAACGGATGCATTCTTAACCGGGTGCTTCTGTGTGTTGCGTGGGAGGACATGCGGCCTTAAGGGCTAAAGTCAGAGAGCAAATGTCTCTCGTAGATATTACATGAAGGACTGCAGCCTTAAATCTAGTTATAGTCCCTTGAGGATGTGCCTATGGACAGCTGTGGACACCCACAGACATGTAGTTATACGTATTACACAACTTTTTTTTTTTTGTCTGTCCTCATCTGCCCTAGTCCTTAAGAGCCCGCGCAGAACCCTGAGCGGATGCCCAAAGTCTGTGTTGTGTGGTGACCCACTATGGCAATAGTGTGCATGCTCAGCGGAAGTGTTCATGCTGGGAATATGTAGAGTAAAATAACAACTACTTTATGTCTGTGCTGTCCCTGTGCACATTCACAAGGCTTCACTCCGCAAGATGGAAGATTTTGGTGTTATGTACACCATCACTATGCCTCTGCAGCAGAGGTATAGTGGTGCTGAGCATGTTAGCTAACATTAGCTAACATGAGCCATAAGCTACTGCTTGTTAATATTTCTCTCAAGCTGATAAATATGATATCAATATTCACACTCCTTTTAGAGCCACATAACATTAGCATGCTGGCTAACAATTAGCTTACATTAACCACTGTTCATTGGTGTTTCTGGCCAGCTGGTAATTGTAAATATTCAATATCCACTATCATCTTTGCTCTGTTTGTCTCCACCTAACATTAGCAGGCTGGCTAATAATAACTAGCTTACATTAGCCCCTGCTCATTGGTGTGTTTGACTAGCTGGTGATTGTAAATGTCCAATATCCACTACCCTCATAGCTCTGTTTTGGTCTCCACTTAGTATTAGCATGCTGGCTAATAATAACTAGCTTAAATTAGCCACTGCTTATTGGTGTTTCTGGCCAGCTGGTGATTGCAAGTGTCAGGTAATGACTGTCTCTTAGTTTTGGTATTCACCTAGCATGTTAGCTGATGTTAGCTAGCTGATATTAGTTCTGCTTTGGTGTTTTATTTCTTTAGCTTGAATGTTTATCTATATCCTGTAAAGAATAATGTACTAGTACAAGAGTAAAGAAAATAAACTGCATACACAATGCCCATGATCACGCAATATCTGTTTAAAGTTTGCTAAATTAGCCAACATTTGCAGCCATTAGCTACTGCTCATGTCAACCCAAGTGAGGCTGTAGTAGCCAAACCTCAGCGTGTGCTGACTTCATGGAGAGTTTTTGTTTTGTTTGTTGTTAGTTATGTATTCACCTTTTTTTCTTCTAAACAGAGGGAAGGAAGAATATGTTATGTACAGTATGTCTTTTCTTAACCGTGTCGCTAAAGCTGCGAGATAGCACCCTTAAACAGTCCAGATATATCACACTGCTTCGTCCGCCAACTGCTTTGTCAGGAAGCGACGGAGGACGGGCGTCAAAGTCTCAGGCCTGAGTGTTTGAGAGACGCAGCTGTAAAATGTAACATGTCCTGTCTAGTTCAGTAAGGGGCTTTACTTAGACCGGGCGCGGGCTCAGAACACGTGATTGGCAGCTGAGCTCGGAGGGTTGATAAGGAAGTATCTGTGAGGCGAGACCAATGGCACTGTGAGGACAGAGAGAGCCACACAGCAACACCAGATCTCCATGAATGAAGCCCGACGGTCAGCGGCGCAGTCTGGGAGAGCAGAGAGTGACAGAGAAGGGAGTGAAATTATGGACTAAGGCAATAAGTGAGGAGATTGACTTGAAAATATTTAATGGGGGTGTTTATTTGGAAAGGATCTTGGCAGTGAGCGTGTCTCGGACTTCTTTCGCTATTGCCTTATTACTCAGTAAACACTTTTCAGCATGGAAGAGAATCTCTGAGGTCAGTGTGTGCAGGTTTGTGTGAGTCCGTCCGTGGATGTCCGTGCTGCTCTGGGTAATTGCATATAATCATCCAAAATGTTTATACTGTACAAATAGCATAACTGCGCTGAGTGAGTGGCTGTGTGGGACGGGTGTAGCTGGTGTTGTGAATGAGCCGGGCCTGCTCGGTGATTACCCAGGCTCAGCGCCAGCCTCAGATTGTCATGCAGGGAGACAGAAGGCCTGCTATCCGTCTTTACGACCACCGTATCATACCACAGTATACAACATATCATAAAGACATAATGTATAATGTAGTCATCATGCCTTATGGCCACACTTATAGCAGAGGCCAGCGGAGGGAAGTGTCCTCCATTCATTACCCCACATAAATACCAGTGCCCTGACAAGCTACAACCACAGAACAGTTTTTTCTAATTAGCCAAGTGACATTTTTTTAAACTAATTCAGCTCGTGTTTCTTATTAAAGCTGCGCTTTGATAAACACCTGCCAAATAATAATCATGTGAAATTGAATATTTTCAGACTGTACAGTATGTTGGTGTCATTGTATGACTTATTTCTTGCATTTCCTCGCTAATTAGTGGCTGATGTATCGTTTCCTGAATATGTTTCGTATTATTTCGATTTAATGAGAGAACGCTATGTGGTTTTTTTTTTTGGATTAAATAAATAGCGTTTGGATTGAAATCTTCTGTCTGAGCTTCGTTGCGCAACGTCGGTTTGTCAATCCGCCACATCTGGCCCACGCTGAAATATTTAACTACTATGACATTTGATGCAGATATCAATAGATCACATGAAGAATCCTAATGAGTTTTATGTCGTTTTGGACATGTCTTGTGAAATATCTCATCATCTACTCAAAGATGTTTATGGTTCATGAACCCTACAGATTTTGGTCATCTCTACAGTTTTCCTTTCATGTTAGCATGAGGTCGACGTTGTTTGACAATTTGGATTTAGTGAAATGTTGGACGCTTTGCCAAGAAATTTGGCTCAGACGTTCATGCAGCATGAATTATTCTAACTATAGTAATCCCTTCACTTTTTTATAAGAATTTTTTCCAATATGTTCATTTGATCGTACAAAGATGCTAAACTAAGCTGGTGAACATCACACCTCAAGCATGTTGCCATCAAGCATCAGGTCTGTGACCTTGGCCCTCAGGCACTCATTTGTATTTATAATCTTTTTTGCATGTTGATGTTATGCATCATTTGGTATCCATTAGGCCGTATGAATACGTTATGATGCTGTTTAGTGCACATGAAATAATGAAACCAAGGTAGACAGTTCAGGGTGCCTTTGAGGTCCAACCTGCATCTGGCAGAAAGTTAAAGAGGGCTAAAGGTCGCCTAGTCGTGGATGTGGTGCTGCCAGTAAGGCCGTGTATGTGTGTGTGTGTGTGCGTGTGTGCGCGCGTATGCTAAGAGTAGAGGAGGGGTGTTGGTTCGTACTTCTCGGTCTAGTTGCAGTGCTCTTACTCACGTCCATATTTCATATCTGCGGCTTTCAAACAAAAGCCGTATGTTGATACAATCTGCCGGCCAGCCAGAGGAAATGAGTGTTTGTGTGCTCACTAATGATGTTTCTGTTTCTCTTTCTAATGCGATCCAGTTTTTTCCACTGAGCTCATTAGATCGCCCCGTTTCATTTCTCAACATGACCACACATCTCTTTTTTTTTGGCGGAGAAAATTTCATCATGCTCGTGTGATGATGAAAAGATAAACTAGGTTAAGTCAAATCATGTCCAGTGATTCAGCATGAGTGTTGCAGTTTGTTGTGAACAGATGATGCTGAACCTGGTCTGTGGGCGAGTGTGTGAGCTTTTGTGTCCACCTGAAACTGCTGAGTTCAACATCCAGTCAGTGAGTCAACAGACTCTGTGAGCATGTTTCTGTTTGCAGCATCTCGCATCTGCATCTCGCTGTGCATACGTGTTACCAAAGGTTTCCAAATTATTTACACATCAGATCTGTGATAAGATAGATTTCTTAACAGTTTATGAATAGCAGATAGATTTCTTTGTAGTTTCATTTTAAATGTATGGTTAAAGCCCTGATCCACCATCTCAAAACACAGTTTGGTCCATTTGCTCTCAGACCACAAACCTTAGATTGACCTTGGATTGAATTTTCCTCCTGGGATGAATAAAGTATTTTTCATTTCATTCATTTCATTAGATCACCTGGAGCCAGGCCAAAACTATTTCTGGTTGCTTGGTTTGATTGTCAGCTTTCTCACCAGCCAAAACCAACCTGCTAACCTGGACCAAGCAAAAGCGGTGAGTGTTTTAGACACCTCAAAAAGCCAATAAGAACATCAGCTGTCCCAGAACTGACAGGGACTACTGCATCATTGTTTTTTTTTTTACCTCATAGCCAACTACAGGTGTGTATTGTTCCTGGTCTCATTCAGACCTTTATTGACAGTTAGGTTATCCATACTGAACTCAGTTACAGTCAGATCACAGATGTAATGAGGTGTAGAATCAGCCTTTGGTTTGCGCTGGAGTTGTATTGAAGTCCAGGGATGCGGTTAACTTCTGACTGGAGCCCAAGACTGCCCAAATAAGACGTGCTGGGTG
>NW_007577806.1:719211-753773 GCF_000690725.1 Stegastes partitus | reverse complement strand
TCTATCCCAGCTGACTCGGGGTGAAGGTAGTGTACATCCTGGACAGGTGACCAGTCTATTGTTGGCAAAGAACACTTACTTGACTGCCCAAATTCATAATATACCTTTGAAAAAAAATTACTGACTTTTTAGACAGAGAAGTTGATGTTTTTTCAGATTGAGGTGAATGTGGCTGTTGCACCTCTGAATTGGCTTCAGCTCCAACCTGTTGCCTTGCATCATACCTGCTAAAGCTGCTAGATGTGTACTTCAGTCAATAAAGACCTCTCCTAATAACGAGCTGTTGCTGTTGGTGAGGCTGGGAAGCACACTATCAGCTGACATGATGCAGACCTTAAGTCAGCATTTGCCTTGAAGAGAGCTGTTAAGTGAAAATCTAATGACGGGACTTCCATCATGTATTTTGTGCATATTCCCAAGTACAAGTAGTGTTGCACAGAGAGTGGGCTAAAGGGAGACAGTACGGGCCAGTCAGGTATAGAACTGTTTGCATTTGTGTCTATGTGACTCTGTATTAGCCCATCGTGGCCTCACACAGTGGAGGCCTTCCCTTGTCTGTACATTGACAGATGGGATATCAAGCACCTGCTGCCATATTTGCAAACTCACTGTTTTGCTGACCAGATCTCCAACCTGCTTCCACTGTCCTGCACCGGCCGCCCTCTCCACCCGTCCTCTGACTGCAGGAGGACGCAGGCCTTGGAGCTGCAGCAGCCGGCTGGCTGGGCCGGTCCACCCATCAATGCCTCCTTTAAGGGTCAGTGGAGCAGAGCTGCAGCACAGACCACCTTTATTTAGCACTTTCAGGACACTCATTCATAAACCAGAGAGGGGGGAGCTCTCTAAAGCAACGCACACACACAAACTGACCAAATCTTGTATATGTGTGTACTTGCTTACTCAAACACCATCGGGGAGCGAGAAAACACACCTCCTGCACTCATTTGCAAACTCCGTATGTGCATCTGTGTCTGTGTGTGTTTTGCATTTGGGACTATGCACACACACACACACACACACACACACACAGACACACACACACACACCTCTGTTTACTGTAAATAAAGATAGATTTCATTTTATAAACAAACTCATGTTTATTTGAATGATCAATCTGAAACTTGTGCTTGTGTGCAGCCGTTACCGACTTTGGGTTTTTATTTTTCGGTGAGCGCCGTGCAGCAGCTTCTCCACGGTGACCAGCAGACGCCGTTGGCTGTTTCCCGTGAAGTTTACCTGGCAACAGTCACATTACTCAATGGTGCATTTCATTCTAATAATACAGAAATTGGTATTTAAAAGATGAGTCATAACCACCCCCAGAACATATTCACTGTTGGGTTTGTTTGGATTGGACACACAGTGACCCACTAACACACACACACACATACCTTTGTTGTTACTGTAGCCTGTGGAAGTAACCTAAATAATCTCGTATTTAAAAGTTGAGTCACCTTATAAACACACAGGCTGAATGACCTTAAATCACCCGGAGTCCAAACTCAACAGGAAAGTGGATGTTACTAATGGCAAAACAATGTGTCCTAAAACAAAAGTAAGGTTGACTTTCTTCTTTTGTAAGTGTTGCCATTCTTTCAGTCATATGACACAGATATCTGGACGATTGCACCTTTATCTAAGAGGCTAAACTGTAGCAAACACAAGCCCAGTTTCTAAGTTAAAAAAAATACGTTGAAAGCTCAAAAATCCAATTCGAACCTAAACCAGAAACCAGCGCCAGTTGATTAGCTCGTTGAAACACGGTGTGACAGCACTAAAATTCACATGTCATAATGGCAACTGATGGTAATAATGAGCGTAATGACAGATGGTGAGTCATTAGGCCTGAAGTGTTTAGACTGCTTGACCTAAATCACAATCTGCCTCTCTCTCATTCCTGCGTGTGTGTCACTATAGTGCAATAGATCAGTTATTTACCCAGGGCCAGACCTTATGCAACATTCATTTCCAACAGAGGCTGTTTTGGAAATTCCTTAACCCCATTTACTGACAGAAAAGCCTGCACAAAGTCACAAGTGTCTCATCAGAGAAAGCAGATAACTGTTTTCCTCTCCCAGTTATGTGATTACGATTTACAATATAAATTACGTATTTGGAGCTAAAAACAAACAAATTTAAAAAAAAAAAAAAAAAAGGGGGGGGGGGGGTCGGGTGTGTGTGTGTGTGTGTGTGTGTGTGTGTGTGTTGCTACTGCTGGGACAGACTCACTCCACAGACGTGTCAAAAAATAGAAATTGGGTTGGATCACACACACATAAGGAGAAACTTGACCGACTGCAAGATTGAAAAATAATGCGGCGTCACACACTGCAGGATATTATTAGGATTATCGTGTCGGCAGGAGCAGAGCACCACCTCACACGAGCTCATGGGGAAGCAGATGGAAACAAAATGGAGAGTGTGGAGCAACAACCTACTGTCCAATCAGAACAAATGAAAGCAGAAAGCTGAATGAGTCTGGAGGATGTTTGGGGAGATGGTCAGCACTTGGTTGTTTATTCTTCAGCAAGAACTGGAGGTGAGATTTTGCATTGTGGAATTAGGACTGAACCAGCGTGTTTCACCTTTAACATTCAGCTGACAGTGTGCATGGCAGACGTAGCGCTGTCTTTGTAACATCGCCTGCATTGTTGAAAAGAAACACAGCAGGACAGAGGAGCCTTGGAAGTGTCTCCAGTGTCTTCTAAGCCTATTTTGAATGTTGTATTTATTTCTGATAGAATTTCCGATTTCGCTGGAGGCATTCACGACCTTATATTGCAGAAATAATATTGATAGGAGAGCTCATCGTACCCTCTTCACCTCATATCCACACAAAAATCCCCAAGGACTCCTGCTCTCCAGAGGAAATGAGAGGTTTGAGATCTGTGTGCTGATAAAGCAGCAAACCTGTCACTGGTTGTTTGCACAGCGGCACGTTTTTGCTGCTTCCCCCGCTCTGTCTGCCAGGCCAGAACTTCCAATTTAAGTCCTTTTCCTCTGCTGCCGTTTATTAGAAGAGTGCTAGATAAACAGTTTCTTTTTTTTCATTCCCGGAGAAATCTATGAAGTCATTCATTACTGGTTGGAGTGTTTCAGAGGCTTCTTGGGCTCAGCATTAATTCCTTGTCAAACATCTTGGCATGTGAATTCATATTCACAGGAGTAGTTTCCAGCACTGAGGTTCAAATTTACTGACGTTTTTCTTTTTTTTACTCTCTTGTAAAGGTCTTTCCAGAAGAGGTGAGGCTGTCAGAGCAACTTTGGCCAAGAAGCAAAATGTGTTAAGACTTTATGCGAAAGAAAAAAAAAAAGTAGCATTAAGAAGAGCCAAAGTAATTCTCACTTTCTGAGTTGATGTCAGAGCAGTTTTTATTCTCTGATGCAGATGTACTGAAACCTCCTCACCAGCTATATGCCAGCCAATACCAGAAAAATATTATTCCTTGCATATATACTAGATTAAATACAGTTTGATTTACCAACTTGGTGTAACATTGTTCAAATTTAGACAGAGGTAGTTGACCGTTATGATGCAGGAAAAAACGTTTTCTGGCTGTTTGCTCTGTTGTAACAATGGTATCTTCCATTTACCAAATATGCCATATACATATTAAAGTCACACCTATCGTATTTTATATAACCAGTGTCAAATGTAAATAACCAACTGTATGTTTGCAACAACAGCTTTATGAGGTGATATGTCTGCTGCCCCCAAGAGCCCATAAAGTTAGTTAATGCTGCTTTAAGTTCTCAAATGAGGTTTTTCCAACAAATATTTATTTTAAAGCTGCACTAATCAACATTTTATATTACCTACAGATCACATTGCTACGTGTAGCTAGCTTGTAGCAACAGGCATGCAAAGAATGATCACCCACGCTGTGTTTGTGCTCAGCTCTATGCAGCTTTTTAGCATCTTTGAGCTCATTGTTTTGGATTTCTGACCTTTGCTGTTTTGTTCAGTCTCAATGCAGAGCTGATGAGCACAGTAGAGAATACTGACATACAGTATATGGTAATGTTTCTAATGCATACATAGACAAGCACGTGTTTATTTATAGGGGATGTGTTCGTAAAATCAGTTAATGCTGATTAAAAATTCCAAAACAAGGATTTATTGTAAAGCTGCACCATTGGATGGGATGACAACATGTGATATGACAGTAGGATGGGTTGTGAGAAGTATCACCCTTGATGATGTGTAATTAAGTAGAAATTATACAGTAGAATCCAAAAAAAGGGCAATAAGATCATATTCATACCATAATAATATTCATTGCTGATGGAAAATAAAAAGGCTGTTCTGCTCTTTAGATGAAAGGCCTAAACTGCAAGTCATGCCACTCCTTTTCAGTTTTACAGGACTGAAAGTGATCAAATGTTTATCGTGTAATTATAGGATCAATAAGTGGATTACTGCTGCTGCTGCTGCTGCAAAAAAGTGTCAGTGAGAGCTTTATTAAAGGCAAACTAGTGTCTTCTTCCATTAGGTTGGGATGGAAGACAACAAAATGGAGTCCTTCTTCTTATCACCTCCTTGCAGTGTCTCTCTGTGTGGAGTCTCCGCTCTGATAAAGACGAGTCAAGTTTATTTGTAAAGGCCGATATCACGTATAATCTCTAGTGGGCTTTACCGAGTCTTAGCAGCTGTGATTCCTGACAGAACCCAAGCTTTCTAGGAAAACAAGGAAACACTCGGGCGACAACTTACATAATGAGAACAGGAAAAAACGTGAAGAGGAAAGACAGACTGAACAAGGTGCTGTAGGTGGGAACGTTGCAAAGTCTTAAATTGACTGTAACTGGCTCAGCAGCTGGGTTAATGTTTCATTCCTCTTTTCCTCCTCATGTCAGGATCCTACTCCTGGCGTGCTCTACCTCTGCTTGCAACACTGACCTAGATTTCTCCCTTAAAGATTACCGCGTGTGTGTTCACATGCACGTATGTAACACGATAAGAGACACAGGTGGCCACGTTGCTGCTCTCCATCAGCTTCAGGGAGACCACAGGCCAGGCACGGCGCTCCACAACCA
This sequence comes from Stegastes partitus, assembly GCF_000690725.1. Classification (NCBI taxonomy): domain Eukaryota; kingdom Metazoa; phylum Chordata; class Actinopteri; family Pomacentridae; genus Stegastes; species Stegastes partitus. Next base: position 748,736 of record NW_007577806.1, on the reverse strand, counting down.
GGCCTCACACACACTGTAGTTATTGACTCACTAATGCCAGAGGCCTTTACTCTGCAAACACAAACTGTACACATGATGAAATGTACACGGAGTACTCATGTGACCTGGAAACTGTTAAGAAATAAAAGGAACGGAATCGTAAAGCTGATATAGAGTAGTTTTTACAGATGTACTAAGATTAAACACTATTTTTTAACAGGTAACAGCTTCTTAATCGACTCAAATGGAGTTTTATTCAGGAATAACAGACGAGTACAGATTGGCTTTCACTTTCTATGCACACACACATACACACAGCAGTATTAGACCCACAACTCCACAACAGTGGGACAGCATGTTAAAGTGCTCAGATTCCTGACTCCTGCCCCTGGGTGCACAGAGAGGAATCTATGGCCCATCCAATAAAACAGTGTGTGTTTGTACCACTCCTGACCACTGAGAGCTGCTTTTCACATTACCAAATACTGTACATTCCTCCAAATGGTAAACACATCCCCATCCCCATCCCGCACACACACACACACACACACACGTATAAACACAAGCTGAAATACTGCTGTGTTTGTGTGTACTGGTGCACAGCACATAAATCTGGTGAGTCACACATAGATGATGCTGCAACTGAGGCAGTGAGTGTGCAAATGAGTGTGTGAGTGTATGTGTGTGTCATTAACGTACCTGCCGAGCCAGGTAGGGAACAGATGGAAGCAGGAGACAACATCTGTCAGTCGCGTCAAAGTGCACACCCACCGTCTCTGTCCGGCTTGTCTGTGTGTGCGCTCGAGTGTTTGTGTGTCAGAAGGGTTGTACGACTGTTTGTACATCCATCAGTGTGACCCCCGGTATTAACCTTTTAACACCCTTCCACCCCGCCCGAGCCTCACAAGTGCAAGACCTCCCGAGGTCTCTGAGGTTAAAGTCATATCTGGCCCCAGCTCCTGATACTGTTATCAGCTGGAGTGTGTTTGGTTTCTGCTGGGAATGAGAGCATGCTCCTGGCAGCTGCAGGGTTTGACTCAGAAGGAAATAGTTGTGAATAAATACCATGAAGATAGTGATAACATATTCGGTTACAGCAGCCTGGGAGATCAAATACTTCTCTGTATCTTACGGGGCCTGATCAGAATAATCTTTCACAGCAGTTTATACCATGTTATGAAACCACTGCATCAGAAATTGTGTTTGTTTCTGCTAATTTAATGACAATTTTCAGGGACCTTCTAATGCACCGTATAGTGAACAGAGGTCTTCATGGTTCCAAAACCTTGAGTCGATTCAAAACAGGCCCTTGCAAAAACCAGACATAAATACGTTTCTATTCATGAAAAGAAGGGAACAATCCAATCTGAAGCAAAGCATCTTGGTGGACCGGAGGAAACATCCAGTCCAAAATGCATCGACTGAAACTGATACCCAAGAGTCCTGAATGGATGTAGTTCACATTTGAGGTGGAGGATCTGAGATAAGTTGTATAAGACCAAAAGCCAGAATGGTGTCAGAGAACTTTAAGGACAAAAGAAGTAAATATGTCACACTTATCTATAGGTCGTTTTCCAATGCAGGAGCTTGGAGGCTGTTTTAGGGCAACCCAAATCTTTCTGCATGCTCTGACCGCACTCCTTTTTCAGGAGTATTTTCAGGATAGGCACTTCTGAACTGACCTGAGAAAACCACTGTACGGATCTCTATGCTGATTTTTTGCCCTTAACCACGTAAAATGTTGCTATACACAGTAGGCTAACAGAACAAGCGCTCCATTGTTCTGGTTCCTACATGCTTATACAACTGGAGTTAGGTCACTGCTGTTTGATGTTATTTTACTTTGAGTTTTGCAGTCGAACCTTTCAGATCCTACACCACAATCAAAGCAGAAAAGCTGCAGCTAGGGGGTCATTCCTGTAAACGTTTGCGACGTCACATGTCTGTCCTGACTTTCTGCAAAGAAAAGCTTCACATTAGCCAATACTAGCCATAGACTGTATAAAAGATGGACGTAGCTACCGTGACGTCACCCGTTGGTTTCTGCACTGACAAAATGAAGCCAGGGTTTTGCTACTTCCTGGTTGACATCTTGGATTTTTGGAGCCAGTGACGCAATAATCGTGGGAGGGGGCGGAGCCATAGGAGCAGCGATTGGTCAGACGGATTGAGAGGCGGGCCCTCTCTGCCCGCCCACATTTACCACCTTCTGCTCGCTTCGTCTGCATCGTCGCCGCCGACTGTCAATCAAGCCAGCCACGCCCCTTGCCCCGCAAAATGTTGAAGATTTTTAAAAAATTCAGTATTGATTTATTTTCAGATTGGCCACCTGATCTCTGGACTTGACTATGAAAACTAATTTTAAAAAAAATCCTGAGCTGGAGGAATGCAGTATTTCATGATCTGTGATCACTTCTTTTCCAATTCATTTCTATGGGAGCCAGGGCTTTTTGGAGCCATGACTAGTGGACGTAGTGATATTGCAGGTTTTTGACACTTCTGGGTTGGCTTCATTTTTCGGGGCTACGTCCATCTTTTATACAGTCTATGATACTACCACCTAAACCTGCAACTGAGCTGTCAGTGGACATGTTGCATTGTGGGTAACGTAGGCACCTGCATTTGAAAAAGTTTAGTTTTCCAAGTCTGGCCAAGACAGAATGATGTGTAGAATAAAAAAAAAAAACTGCCCATCCTTAGTCTGACAATGTTATTGTAGTTCCAAATCAGTGAATTACTTCATAGCCATAACTTCTCATTTGACAACTTCAGACTGTTTTCATGTGTTCATAAGGCGTAGGTAATGATGTTTATAAAACCCTAACCCTAACCCTAACAATTTAATGTTTTTTTTCCACACCACAACCACACCAAAGTGACAGTTCCTACAAACCGTAAAAAAAAAAAAAACCTGCCCCTGATGTTATTCATCCATGCAGATGGTTTCAGTTTTACAAAACAAGTTTTCAAGAGATCTGCCTCTGAAAGGGGTACGTGCTGTTTCATTGTGCTGCTTGAAATCACACTGCTGCTCTTTCTTTTCTTTTTATTGTTTTTTTTGTGTGACATTTCAAGATAATCAGGGATGATGTGTGGCCTTCCGTCCAGTTTAAAACGGCATTTTTCTCCATTGAGAACGGCACTTTTCCACAACATTTTTCAGAGCGTGTAAATCTGAAATGACCGGTTTTCCACTGTAATGTGTACAGGGAAACTGGAGGTTTGTAGAAGTGCTGTCATATCATTGAAATAGTTGTAATCTGCTTGCAATAAACTGTGTTTAAAAGGTAGCTGCTGCAGAAAGGGAAATGGTATAGCATTTCTTCTTTACTGGCTGCCCTGCTTTCCTGTTGTGGTGCTTTAATCTATATAGGTGCAGGTATTTACAGAAACAAACTGAAACCCTGTTTTTTGTTTTGTTTTGTTTTTATCAGCATCAACTGCATTTAAAATTAGGGTGGATGTGGTAAAGGTCAACTGAGCCATTGTGAAAAAATTGATTATCCAACCAGGCTGCTGTTTTAGCCGAGGTATCATGGGAAATTAGTCCATCTCCCTGTATCACATGCTGCCTCACACAGTTGAGCTCTCTCTTGGCTCAGTCACGTCACCGTGTATTCAACTGCTCCATGAAAACAACACCACATCCATTCAGTCTTTATCAGTACATCAACAGTCAGGGGAACACATGGCTTTCCTCACTGAGCTGTGCTCTCTCTTGATCATATTTCCCTTTCTGTATCTCTTTTTCCCATTCTGTCCTTACACTCGGAAAAAGAAAGGTCCTATGTACTACGAGAACGTAGTATTTAGTCCTTGAGCACAACAGACTTTGCTATTATAAAGGTCCATTTTGGACAGGTCAGCAGGTTACACAGGTTCTTTATTTGTTTTTCCTTTTTAAAAAGCAGATTAAGAATGGGTTGCCATAGCTCCATATAGATTCAATCACTAAACCAAAGAACCACAGAAGAGTTGTTACTTTCTTAGAAAGTTGTTTCTGACACACAGGGAGACTGTTTTTACCTCTGGTTTGACTATAAGGCCTGACTTTCATATAGTTCAAGAGCCGTATGGGTCGAGGGTGGATGGCCATACTGTTTGCCGCCCTGCTACCTATTATTTTTGAACACCATGTGTGCATGGGTGCTTTTCAGGGCGCGTGACTTTCAAACGACTGTTTTTGTTGGTTTTGGTTGAGTGTTTGTGTGTGAGACGTATGTTTGTCTTGTGTGGTTTTCCTCCGGCTGTGGAGGGCTTGCCTCAGCCTCCTTCACCATCGTTCCAGCTGGAAAGGAGGGAAATGAAGAGAGCAATTTATTTTCAATTTATGGAGACATTTCAGAAAGTGAAACACTTCGGCGATCATGTTGGGTTTGCCGTCTTGGTGATGGAAACATCTTCTGCAACCTTTGCAGTCTAGTTAGATGTGTGGTGCCCCTTGAACTTCACACAAATCTAGCACTGCAATATTAGGTGGATTTTCACTGCGAGAACTTGGCCCAAGCACAAGGTGGCACATATGTTTGCAGGAACGGCCCCCTAATTGACCCTTTTGGCCTTTCTGTTTGCATTGCAGTGTGGGATCCAACAGCTTTGACCGTGACATTAACTTTGAATGAACCAAACAGGGAGAAATAGGTACTGGACGTAACTCCAGTTCTACGAGCACAAAGGAAATAGAAAAGCAGAGGTTTGTTATGTTAACCTGCATGTCGGCTTTTGTGTTGAAGATGGTGATGTTAGAGAGAAGACTGCTACCTGAGGAGGAAATGGGGAGGTTAGAAAATCAACCAATTAATCACTCAGCGTCGACACCCACATGGCAGTTCTTCATGGCTGCTTGGAGGCACATAGCTATGAGTAGGTACCCTTATCCCCCCAAAAAGTCCCTGAGAGAGCTTCTAAAAGGACAGTTTTTGCAAGCGGAACATGCACAAAACTTCAGGACATGCTAAAGTGGCTGTAAGTCCCTGTAGAAGAAACCAGCCTCTTGACTATCTTGGAGTCTCATTTCATGTGCCATTTTCTTGGTAAAAAAACAAAAACAAAGGACAATTAACTAATAGCTGTCTGGCTACAATTTCCCTATTGTCCTTAGATTGCTCTTCACTTTTTAGTTATATGTTTAGCATTAACTTACTAACAACACACAGAAAAAATGCAAAGGTTTTCCACATCCCTTATCCCCAGATTCATTTGGTTAGTACAGTAAAGACACAGTCCTTCTAGATGCTTATGTATCATTCTCAACAGACTGTAGATGCCTCCACAACTGCTTTAGTCAGACCAGCTATCAGTCACGCCTGTCAGTGACGACATATTCCCGTTTTATAGCACCAGATATCCCTTGACCAAACATAAACTTGAAGTGCTGACAGAGGATGGTCAGTAAAGCATGCTGGCTGGCATCCTGCATGATGCGACATGCTGTACTTGGTATTTTTGGCATAGGCTGCTGCATTGGACATACTATGCATTGAGACATTTATTCTGTTTCTAGCATGCTATATAATATGGCAGTATGGCTTTGTCGTTAGCAATAAAGCAAGTATAGAACTCTCTCATTATCAACTGCTTAGAGATTTTAGCCTACAAGCTACTTAGCTAGCATGTTAGCTGTTCCCTAAGCTAACTACATTCATGCTACCACTGATTTCTGGAGCACATATTAGGCCAGGGGTGTCCAATCCTGGTCCTCGAGGGCCACAGTCCTGCATGTTTTAGATGTTTCCCTCTTCCAACACACCTGATTCAAATGATCAGGATCGTTATCAGGCTTCTGCAGAGCTTGATGATGAGCTGATCATTTGAATCAGGTGTGTTGGAAGAAGGGGAACATCTAAAACATGCAGGACCAGGATTGGACACCCCTGTATTAGGCTATCTACATGGAGACTTCAGGTATGAACCTGCCATTTCCATGGTGTTAAATACATGTTGTTGTCGTATCCTTCTGTCATCTGCATGCTACCCTTTAATGAGGGCCGCTGTTTTTGCATTTCGGCTAAAACAATAGTGATGATGGGGTGCTGCCAGACCGTTCTCCAGCACTGATACAGCACCGTGGTGATAACCTGTCTATCTCTGACGAGGCTAAATCAGGCAAAAGTCTAGAGTCCTGCACATGTAACACACACACACACACACACACTAAAGTGACGTAACTTCAGTTTCTGACCTAGTTTTTCTTTATCTCTAACTTAAGTATAGCCAGTTCTGAACCTCAGTGATGATGCAGATTTGGTTTCTAGATTTGTGAGGCAACTTCATGCCACCAATCGTCTGATCATGTGTGATATCTGCCTAGTTGGTGCTACTTTACTGACTTTTGAACACATTCAAAGCAGCAAAGCACAAGAAAATGAGCATTTTAACCTTCAATGTATGTTGTAGGTAGGAATGATGTAAAAAAAAAACTTGGTATGTATGAGAGAGAGTTGCAGGTTGCAAGCAGGCTGAGGGCCAGTGAGGTGACATCGTCTGTCTCAGCAGGTGGGAAACAGGCCTGGTGTGTTGGTGCATGAGTGTTAGGGGTCTGGGAGGTCAGCGGGTGGTTGTTTGGATTCCTTCATGCTAGTATTTAGCTACGCTGCTGCTGCAGACCCTGTGTTTTTAACCATGACAGCTGCTAATCTCTTGTCCTCACAGCCCTCTGATAACTTGCCTGACTGGAAATAGGGGTGTTTGTGCATAAGCCTGTGTGTGCATGTGAATATTGTCCTTCATGTGTACATGCTCGAACCTGAACTAAGCTGACACAGCAAAGTCTTCTTAATTAGCGTGGGGATATATTTGCTTTTCCCTTAGGATAGCTGAGGATAAGACACATGATCTATGTGAGCTAATGTCAACAGGATAAGCACACAGAACAGATGCAGACATCTTACATCATGCTTGCTCTACGATAACTGCAGTTATGATCCCAGCTGAGGATATTTCAAAAACAAGCCAAGTCTCTCTCATCTGTCAGCTTTAGTATATAAAGCATAGAGGGTTTTTTTGTACTGCATTCTTGCAAAATGTGGACAGACATCTGCAGCACCTTTTAGGGGCCCAATATACAGGAAGTACAAGGAAGAAATAAAACAGAAGAAAGTGTTTGAAGCAGGCCGAGGAGAGCATCTTTAACGAGTGCAGTCATTTTGTTTCTCTAATATCGCGATAAGCAGTGTGGTGCAACCACTTTCAATACTTAAACCCAATTACTGAGCCTTTCAGTTCATGTTAGCACAGTAAGGTAGATAAAGTGGTCTGAGGTCTCAAATATGCAGGAAACAGTCTGTGGCGCTCAGCTAACAGGTGCAAATTCCATGCACTTCCCAATGAGATAAATATACCAATTAGGGCAAGTTCTCTTAGTTTTTTTAATCCTTGGTTTCTTGATTCCACTTGAAAACTGTAAAACATCTCATAGATAGATAGATAGATAGATAGATAGATAGATAGATAGATAGATACTTTATTTATCCTCAAGGTATAAAGTAGCTAAAGCATGTTACATTCAAGGTAGATAAGGGAACAATGTACAAAACAATTAAGATGCAAATTGTGCAATAAAATAGCAATAAAATTCTGGTGTTCACAAAAATGTGCAAAAGTTGTTCGTATTTACAGTAAGCTGCACCAGATGATCTGTTCTTGAGTTCCTACAGTGGAGAATTGCTATTGAATAAACATCCACATTTCACAGATTGATGCAGGATTTCTTTGTCGGTGCTGTGTTTAGATCACTGATGCAACATCTTATACCACCAACATACTTGAGGGTACACAGGGAGAGACATGAGCCATTATAATAATGCATCATTCACGTCTTAAATAACATCTGAATTCCCTGGTGAACATCCAAATTAAAATCCACTGACACAGCTACTTAACTCTACTGTATGTAGGTCACTTAACTACTATACAGTCAAAAGTTTTATTCCAGTTCTTTGACCACAATACTTGTTCAGCACAGAACTTAATGACACCCTAAGTGTATATGTATGTTCCTCTCCCACAGTCGCTCCGTTGCTGGGCCTCTACATGACGTGCCTGAGTGAGTGGCATGAGTGGGGTGACTGAGTTCACTGTCTATGTGTGGGTGCGTGTGTGTGTGTGTGTGTGTGTGTGTGTGTGTGTGTGCGTGTGTGTGTGTGTGTATGTGTGTGTGTGTGTGTCAAAGCGAGCAAGTGAGAGAGGGAAGGAGGTAGAGATAGACAGGACAACCGGGGTCGGCTGACCACAGAGGAATTCTCTCTGCAGGCCTCAAGGCCCACAGCTGATCGCAGCACATGGTAATTAGTTTACCTCAGTGTACACACACACACACACACACACACACACACACACACACACACACCACAGTCTCACATAGGAAAAACACATATTTTATACATATAATCTTTACAGACTTTCCTGAAACCCGTCAGATGTTGTGTGTCCTTGGGGGGAACATGGCGGTGCAGCGGAATGACACAGGACTTTGTCACACGCATGACATCGCAGTGTGGAAGTGGGTCAGGCAGTATTTGCAAAGCGTGGTGTTTGTTTTAACGTGTGTGGAAACCAGATGGGTGGAGTCTTCCAAACCAGGACAATTCAGGACAGTTGTTGTGAAGCGCTGTCAAATTTAGAAAGGAACACAAAGTGGAGGATGTGTTTCTTCGAAGAGCACCGAAAGTTTTATTCCCGTCCCGTCAGAGCGGGAAAACATCGGAACTGACAATTTGCACGTAGCGGGACGCGAATATTTTCTCAATGAAACTTGCAGCACTGACAAAAGATGATTTTATAATGCGTTATATTAGCATTACTGCAGGAACTCGGGGCAGCCGTGAGGCGGCGCGTTTATGGGAACGGTCCCCTAATCGGCCCTTTTGGTCCTTTTGTTTTCGTTTTTGGTGAAACAGCTTCAACTATTTGATTACGTAGGAAATAGAACAATGGAGTGTTTGTGATGCTAGCCTATTTTATTACGTTGATGGTGATGTTATAGAGAAGGCTGCTATCTATCTACAACATAGAGAGCACGGAAAAAATGGTGTTCATTGTCCGCACTTTATATTTAATAAAGAACGGGAAACTCATACGTTCCCTGAGTTTAACCAATTAGCATCGAGCCTAACTCCTCAAAGCACCTAACCATGAGTAGATGGTTTTTTCTCCCTCAAAAAAGACCTCGTAAAAGTTTCTGCAAGGGTGATTTCCTGCGGTTGGTTCATGCACAAAGTTTCAGCAACGAGTTACTGCAATGGAAAACGGCCTAATGCTGTTATCTTATAGGTTGGGTGTGATGCTGTGCTCATCAGAAGACGCCTGTATCTCCACCACCTCTGCAGCTGGGAATATGCTGTATGTGAAAGTGCCGCTTCAATTTCACTCTCAGTACATCTGCTGTACATATGGTTCCTAATGTACATGTGCAGTTTGTGCTGAAACTGGTTCATATGTACCTAAGTAGGTAACGTGTGGTATCGAGGTGTTGACCATCATATGACCGGATCACTGCGCTATCAAAACACAGCCACATGATCCACACACACGGGAAACATCACACCACCTCTTTCTCTCTTGACTTTGCGGTCCGCACCCGCCGTCGACATGGCAACCCCGGATGAGTCTGACGTCACGGCCACCTTGACGACACCCTCCCCTGCTCTTGGTGTGTGCTAATTGATCATGAGACTATGGAAACACATAAGAGGGAGGGTAAGCGAGCCGGGCAGAGGGACAGACCCACATTAAGAAAGAAACAGATGTGAACAGAGCTAGAAAAAAAAAGGGAAAGTCCACCATTCAGGAATTGAGTTAATTTACATTTATTGAATCACTCTTGACGTCTCTTTGTCAATTACCGCGCAGCATTTGAGGAAACTAGGGGCTAAGATATTTTTTGAAGTGGCTCAATTGTCTTGTGAATGAAGTTTTCTGAAGAGACGTCATGAATTTAAATCTGATTTCAGATGAAATGTAATAATAATAATTTCATACCTGTGGCTGAGGCTTTTTTTTATTTCCAAACCAACAAACATGAAGAAAAACATGGTCATCAGTTCCTTCTCGGGATTTCCCTGTGACCGACACTATATGGTCCATGTAATGTCGTGTACAATACGTGCCTACAGTCCACGCTGTCATATGAATGTGATTATCAGTTCCACCAATACATGCTAGTGAAGCAGCCTCTGACTGCTGCATCCTGTGATGAACCATGCATCTCACTTTATGTGACACAGTACTAGATCTGTGTGGATTCATTAGGAGACGTGGATGGACGGAACCTTAACGTCACTTTCAGTAATTGGCTCTCCTCGAGGTGCTCACTAGAACGCAATCTTAGTTCGCTAACTTGTATTAATGTTATAAAGCAGGTCAACCCATACATGTTAGTGAACAAGTGAGTGAATCATACTCTGAACAACTCACTAAGCAATAGGTAGTGCTAATGCTGATGCTAATGTCAGGTGAACAAGACAGACGGACAGCTGATCAGACAACCAGAGTCTGGAAATGATAAGATGTACAAGCACATAAACAAGTAACAAATGCCTTTCTTCTAACCTTACAACAGATGAGACTACACAAAAAAATGTCTTCCCTAAACTAACAGAAATGAAATGACTGCATTTGACTCACATAAGGACACATTTTGTTCAACAGACTAAATGTAAATCAACATCAGGTGCCAGAATTAACACTTCACAAAACACAGCTTTCATTGGCACTGTTACTTGGCATGTAGCCGCTCCTCATTTAGGACAGTTCACAGTTTCCTGCCGACCAATTCGGGCTTTAAATGCAGACAGCAGATGCACTTGCAGGTCTACATACAACACTATAGGTATGCGTTGGTTACCTGCCTCTAAAATCGAACACAGAAAAGCACACGAGGCTCCCACGGACGTCTCTGAAGCGCTGTGACTTTGCACTTTTCACAAGATACAGCAGCGGCTGCTCACAGATTGGACTGTAGCACTGTGTCAGTGATTCCTGAGGTGTACCGAGCACAGTGGGAGACACGGCACAGGATTTGTGAAGAATTTAGAACTTCCCACAGAGTTTTGGCTCAGTTCATGGAAAGCATGCACAAATCAAAGCACCTCCAAAGTCTGGCAGCAACTACTTCAATTACAACTCTTTTAATGATGAATTATAAAGGTGTTGATGACGGAGAAGCTCCGTGTACAGCCTCGCCTCGGAACAAGCAATTGTTTTGAGCTCACTTTGTTTTTTCTGACACATGTAGATCGTTGGTACAGTCTCAAATTTTGGGGCTGCACGTGGTAGACATCTGCAGAGGGGTCCATGCAGGCCCTTGAGAGTTTGAGTGGATGATGAAACTTATGCAGACTGTTGTGGACTGGCACACATGGACAGCATGAACTGGCCTTTATCCACAGATCTGTAGCAAGAGTCAGAACTCTCAAATCACCTTGGGTAGCTACTGTTCAACACAACAACAACGACAACAACAACACATATTTGACGGCAAATTAGCATCCACAATAGCGCTATTCAGAGTTTGTTTTTTTTTTATAGCTCAAAGAGTTACTTACTCAAACAGTGTACATTCTTGCATCAGTGTGACTTTTAAAAAAAAAAAAACTCTTTTCCAATCTAATTTTTAAAAAACTTTTTACCTGTTACTGTGAAAAAAATGTTGAACCCTTCACGTGTCACTGCTATTACAACAACAGGTTCACATTTTGAAAAATTAATACAGTTCATTCATTTTTTTTTTTGCTGAGAACTAAATTAGAAGATTAGTACCATTTTTGTGTCTTTACACTAAATATGAAGCTACAGCCGGTTAGCTAGGCCTAGCTTAGCATAAACACTGTGAGCAGTCAGCATGGATCGGTCCGAAAGCAACAACATTAGCTTACCAGCAACTTCACAGCTCACTTAATAACTTTTTATATCTTGTTTATTCAATATGTACAACTTCGTATTTAAGTTTTATAATTACTGTATACAGTAACAATCGATACACAGTGAGCAGTGAACCACACAACATGCATTAGTTCAGAGGTCAGTGACTTTCTTGAAACAGAATTTAAATCTTTTAAACCATTTTAAACCAAACTGAACTACATGGCAGCACCATTACAGCCATGTTTCTTTTTTTTTGTAATGTGGGCGGACTAACCCTTTAAACGTACCCAGCACCAGGAGGATTAAGGTTTGTGAGAGCACAGGGATGAAACCGCTAACATGTGAGTGCTCGGAATCACCGCTCTTTTTGAATGACAGATTTTAGATTTATTGCTGACAACACACTCAGCTGATTCGAACGTCTGTGGAAAACACCCAAATGTAAGCCACTGACTTCCTGATTCACCAAGTGAATGAGGGCTATAAACTGAGGTTTATTATAACTTGATAAACAAAGTCTGTCATTTAGAGTGTCCTCTGTTCGTAATTCCACCTTTTCATAGACAAATGCAAACACAGTCAACTCCACAAAGACAGACATTAAGGTCATTACGCTATCTAGCAGTCTGGAAACTCACATTACGCTCATTACAGTAGGTGTCACCCTGAGGTCAGCATGCTGACCTTCGATCTTTCTGAGCTAACATGACCCGTCTGATAGACGTCTACCAGAGTCACCACCTACTGTACTGCTCATCTGATGTGTGTGTGATTGTCAGTCCAGACTGTTGATCCAACAGAAATGGCTCTACCCCACACTGTGACCTTCAGCGTGACCCGGGGTGGCCCCTGGAAGTGCGCAGGAAATGAAAGAAAGGGAACTCTGTGTGTGTACAATGTGAAAAGAATTACTGAATCTCTGGGGTCAGTTGATATGCGTGTGTGTGTGTGTGTGTGTGTGTGTGTGTGTGGTAGTAGTGTCATATGATTACATTAGTCAAACAGAGTACGCTTGAGTACTTCTGAAGCTGCCGGCAATATGGCTGCAGACACTGACTACTGTTTGTATCTCAGATTTTTACAACTATGTTTTAAGGCGTCTTAGCATCATGTGAATTAATGTGTTTATCCTTTGACTGATGTGTTTATTACTGTTTCATTAACCCTTCATACTTTGCTCATCCAGGCCTCTGTGCCCATTTTCAAACTGACCTATTTCTGCACTGACATATAGAGCAGCGTTTTCATGCATTAGGGTGAATACATGCCACTTTGCGGCATTTACATACGACAAATTTGCATGTGAAACCGCACAGGGACTGAAAGTATGATTTAACCCTCAAAGCGCTGACTCATATAAGTCCGCTGGGGAACCAGCTTTGTCATGCTTCTGCAGCTCTGCTGAGAAACATGCTTTAATGTCCCTTCTCAGAAGGTTCTGGACTGATTTATTTGAAACAGTATTCAGATTAGAGTGAAACTGAAAAGGGCTCTTGTGGTATAAGCCGTTTGTGTCTTATCTGTCCCCCTGCTGAACCTGCTGTCTGACTCAGACCGGCCTCGCTCTCATTCATGCCCGCACGCAACAATGCATAGTGATTATCCTTGTGTCCCGGCAGATGGCTTCTTTATGTTTTTTGGATAATTGAAAACATCCTCTGTTATCCTTACACAGACTGAGGAGACAAAGCTGGGAAGATAATACCAGAGCTCTCTACTTGAAAGGAATTTATGATATACTGATAATTAATAATAACACAGGATATTAAAACATACACTTAGAGCCTGTCATCCATGCTTATAGACTGTGTTTGTGTGTATTCTGATATTCACTGGTGATGAAAACCATCAACTGTTGAGGTATTTTTAGTTTTACTTTCTATTTCTCCCTTAGCAGAGTTCAGAAAAAAATATTTTACTTTTTTTCCCACTTCATTTATATCACAGTCAGCTTCTCGCTTTCTAGGTTAGATTAGGAATTAACGAACGAAATAACAAAGCAAAAAACTTGCTAAAGCACTGTTGTTTAGATGCACTGTGTTTTAGATCAGCTAAATTATTGCTAATTATTAACTGTTCCAACTTCATCTCTGATTTATCTTTAATTTCCCTCCAGTTCTTTTTCCTGTTGCAGTAAAACATGTTTTAAGCTATAGAACATATAATAAACAAACTGAAATGGGTTGTTCTCCATAACAAGTCCTAAACATTCACTTAATTACAAATGTGCAGAAACTTTAAATGCAATTTCGCTTTTTTTTTTTTTTGCTTAAATAAAAGTTTTCACCATTTTAATTAAGACGAGCTTTTACTAAACAAGGCTGAAGATTGGTGATGCTCATGGAGAAAACAGAAAAATAAAAATCACATTAAAAGGAATGAAGATCTTTAACTATAACACTCACACAGTAAGGACAAGACTGGCTCATTTAGAAGACGACAACATGTCGTGTCACCAGTCGTTAACATTATATGGCCTCTGGTTGGTGATCAAGTCGTACAACCAGCAGCTGTTCTGCTCCATAAAAAGATAGTACGACTTGACAAAGTGAATGACAGCATATTTTATTATACAAGATATATTTGTCTTTCAAAGTACAGAAGTATGTACAGATGTTGTTGACTATGAGCTTTTGTGCAGATTTCATACAGTTCTGAATCCATATTTCCTGTGTTTCATTGTACTGTGTCTTTGTCTGTGGCTACAGAGGCCCATTCTGGAAGAAAGCCCGGGGGGGTGGAATAAAAGTTGTATCTGTTTGTGGTCAGACCAGTCATAACCCATAATGCAGCATGAGGAACATCTCTGGCCTGGGGGGGTGAAATGTTATGAGACAATACCCCGGCTAATGCTATTTAATATGGCGGGCAGCTGTCTATCTGGATGTCTACCTGCCTGTCTGCCCGTCTGTCTGTCTGCCTGTCTGTCTGCGTCTAATATTACATCTTTTTTAAAAATCTGCTGCCGCATACCTGATCTGCGACTTGTTTATGGAAACTCTATCCTCCCTGATGTGATTGCTTCCTCGTCTCAGGCCTCCCAGTCATGCCTGACTCACTTTATGAGCCGTCCCCGCGGACAAACAGACTTTTTCATGCTCTACGTAACACTTTGTATGTGTGTATTGGGAAAGTTTTACTCATTCTTAATTGTTTGTGAATGTGCACCCAGGCACGTCTTGTGGTTAGCACAAAAAAAAAAGGTTTGGGAAATTGTTCTTTTTGTATTGTTTCAAGACGGATACATCACATCACAGGGCCTCAGATTCTGGTTTGGCTGCACAGAGCACATGTAGGATGCATTATTGTCCACAAGGGAAACATGCGCTCAGCACGCTAGCTGCATTGCATGTAACTGGAAAGACAGTAATAGTAACTTTAGTTTGAGCGTTGCTGATTGACAGTTTGGAGTAAAATGCTTGTGCAGATGTGAACCTCCTTGGTGTTGGCATGGCCTGACACACCTTGTGCTAGTTCTGCGACGTTACGCTCAGACCAATATGTAGGCCAGCTGATAAGAGTAGATAAGCTGCTATCAAACAAATATCCTTTGGTGGTGTTGAGGAAGCTGAATTATAACCATCAATCACTCACGCTCTCAGTTATATAAGACTTATTCACCCTGTTGGACTCCCAGCAAGTGATCTGAGCTTGTTACGAGCTGCCGGCTTGCGTCTGAACTTCTACATTATGAGGTGACCCCGGGCAGCTACAGCTTCAGTCAGTTGATAAAGGCGGGTCAGTTACAGTCCAGAGTCCAGGGCTGATATGAGAGGAAATGAGGGCCTGGTTAAGATTTTTAACCGAAGGGAGAAAAAAAGTAAATAAAATCAAAGCAATGTAGCTCCTAGCTCAGCACTTTAAGTCACATGAATGTAAAAGTTAGTCCTTTGCAGTTTCACAGGCTTGAGTGCACAGACGTGTACGCAGCAGTTTTGGTTAAACTCTAACCAAGAAGCTTTGCAAAGTCAGCTTCCATGTGTCACATTGCTGTCAACTGTGCAAAGAAACACATTCAGAAGCAGCACAGGGTCTGAAGGAGAGACACAAGGACCACAGTCAGTGCTGCTGCAATCTGCCCTCAGGATGTAAATGGTTGTAGTCTCGAAATACATTAATGTCAAGATGATTTAGATGTAATCTTGCTTCGCCAGGCCAGTCTGCATTATGCAACAGCAATCTAATCCATATCCTTATAAAGAACTTGTTTTGAACACACACAGGATTTTATCGTTGATAATTTATCTTTATTGTAGTTTCTGTAGCACAACAACATCACACCACAAAGAACTGTGTCACACACACCCATGGCAACAAAGGCAATGCCAAGAGGAACAAAATGAAAGGCAAAGGTTGTACGAAACCGCAACTTTTAAAACCCACATTATCAGGAGTGCCTAACAGGGTCATGGACAGCAAACCTAACCTGATCTAACCTCGTCCAGTCGGCCTCGGTGACGCAGCACCACCAGCACATCCAGTATTCATCGCCATCTGTAGCCTGCAGGACCGGGCTGCAGGTCGAGCTCACGGTGGTTAATATGTAGGTGCATGTATGAGGATAGAGAGCGAGGGCAAGAAGGACACTGATGGAATAATCTGGGTTGGAAAAAGGGAATTAGTCGTGTTTATTAATACAAGGGTTCCTCTCGGTTTAGACGGCTGCATCTGATCACGGAACTGCTCAGCGCTGCAGAAAGGTCAAATACAGATAAAAGTGATTTAAAAGAGAGAAAGAACCAAGAAAGGACAGAAAATGACATCAGTGGAGACGAACGTTTCCCACCTGTTTGTCACTCAGACATGAGAGACTCCAGCCATGTGAATGTCGGACGGGGAAAGGTGATTGACAGATCACAAACAGGTTAACCAAACACACAGTTGATGTTGTGTGTGTGTGTGTGTGTGTGTGTGTGTGTGTGTGTGTGTGTGTTTGGCTGTGGTATGTGACTGAGTGTGTGTGCGTCAGTGTGCGGCGCCCTGCTGACAGCAGTGTCCTGGCTGTGATGTGGACGGCTGAAGGTGCAGACAGGCCGCTGTTGTTTCTCGGTCCTGCTGGGGGTAGTCGGGGCAGGTCGGGGCACAAACGCTTGCCCCCCTCCTCTGTCCCCACCGTGGCTCAGTCCGTTGGTTAAATATACAGTCCTCACCTCTTCACCGCTGAACCTCTAATGGTATTTGGAAAATATGTGTTTTCATATTTTTGCACTGGAGCTGAATTTATTTTTGTTCTTGAATATCTTCAACTTTAAAGCTGCACTTATCAATAGTATCACAAAACAAAGAATAAAACGGCAATGTGTGATGTGAATAGTGTTGCTCATAGCAGCCTGACTTTACAGTTCATCCCTGTTCTGTTGAGTGTTTGAAAATCTTTCAGCTCAAGGTTTTGGTTTTCAGGCCCATAATTTGACTGTTTGTTTCGGTCTCACAGTAAAGTTTTCAGATCATAAACCATCTTCATCCAACCAGTCCTCAGACACACAGCTGAAAGACAAAGCTAGCAACTAGCGAGTTCAACATTTAGGAGCTGAAAGAATAGTTCCTTCAGGAGTTGGTGGAGACCAAAAACTGAGCTAAAAGAGACCAAATACAGTATCGCTAAAGAAGGAAAGTGTCTGTGATCAGGTGCAGGATTTGGTGACGTCACAAACAGACTGAGGAATATTCTAGTCTAATGTGTAATTTGAAGGTTTTGCAGTAGTTCACAGTAGATGACACCTCTAATACGTCACTGCAGCATTTAAACCTTTGAAATGAAAATGAATACTTAAAAGGATGATTGATGCTGTACAGATGGTAAAATCCCTTGAAGCAAATTTTAGTTTGTGATATTAGGCTACATAAATAGAATTGACCTGACTTACATATTTGTATATTATATTTTAGATGAGGGAAAAGAAGCCTTTTAACTACTTGGCTGAACTTTTTTGTGGGAAAAACAGACAGAATTAAGTATCACACTGACAAATAGGTAGATTTGCATATAACATGTCTGGAGGGGATCTTTTACACTTTGTCTGCCAGAAGAATGGCAAGAATTACACCAAAAACTGGTCTAAAAAACTTCTGAAACAGCAAACAAAAAGCCTGACTCGCTGTCTGTGGTCAGTGGCCGGAGCTTCAGTCCTAAAAGTTAGCCGTTTCCTTAACCACGACCTCCTGCAGCTGAATGACGTTCCTGTTTGAGCAGCAAAGCTGGAAGATGTTTTTTTCTGCAACAGATGGATGGACTGGCATACACGCTATCTGACATCTTGACTCTAGATGTTGCTGTCTCAGTTTCAGAGGTTCAGATGGAGATCTTAGCTTGTGGGGGCGTCACCAAGAAAGATCAAATGGGGCAGGAACTCTTGCGAGATTTGCTTCCACTTGACTCGATGGAGAAAACCATGAGAGTGATAAAAATGTTGAACCAGGAAGTTGGTCTGATACATACAACAGAAAGTTTGGGTTGTAGTTTTATGTTTGCCCTGCATTTATCTTTCAAATTAGTTAGACCAGCATGAGGATTTGTTTGTCTGTCTGACCTGTCCTGTGTACAGCCTTATCACAGCTGACAGCCTCTACAAAATTAAAAGCTAAAAACAGTTTTTCTTTGGATATTTTTTTTTTACCAACAAGGCAGCAAACAACTTGGCTTAGTGTGAGTTAAGATTGTAATGACAAATGAACTGTTTTGTTATTCATATATGTAGAAACATGGACTCATTAGGGGAACTTGTTCATTCCCATGGACAAATGTTCTTTTGCCATATGCCAAAAAACATAATTTCTCTGGACTTCCATGGTTTTGGGCCAATAGATCATGCTCATTAGCATCCTTTATTGTGGATACAGTAGAGCGCATGCGTGTCCAAGACTTCCGCTGGCTGAACTCCTGTTGGCTCCTTGCACACAGGAATGGGTTCATTAGACCAAATTAATCCAGTTCTTATAATAAAAAGAGTCACTTTTTAGGAATATTATTCTGGTTTGAAAAACGTATTAACCGTTTACAGCTGCTCCTTTTCCAGTGACTGTGCATAGGAACGCCATGGTGCCGTTTGGCCGCTGCCTAAATCACCACAAATCCCAGCACCATTCCGTATTAACTTATTTAAAGGTTATTTTCAGTTTATTTGAATCTGGCATGTTTCCCAGCAGTGTGGCTTTAAAATGAATCACATAAAAATAATGTTTTTTCGGAAAGCTGGAGGGAGTTTGCAGTTTTTGCTCTGATGTACACTATTTGCACGATGCTTTATGTGACGCTCAATTTCCCCGAATCTCTAGAGTGGAGCTGAAAAATGAAAAGTTAGCATGACCCACAGAGCCACAAAAGCCACATGAATGGGAAATACACCAGGTCGAAATGAACTCGCCTTTAAGTACTTTTAGGTTGATTTTCTGCTTCTTTTTTCCAACATATATTACAATTGTGTTGACTTGTGAAATCTCCAGGTAAGCTTCACACGCATGATTTTCATTCCTCTAAAACATATTCACAGCTGGGAGCAATTTATTCCACTGCAGTTTTCACAGATTGTCAGGTTAAAGCCTCCCACACCACCGTGGAAGGGTCAGGAATCTGATATACAGCGATGTTCTCGCATGATATCTATCTAAATGCAGCAGCAGAAGGGAGAGTCTGCATCATATCAGACGTAAATAATGGCCGAGCCTATGTTTAATAAACATTTCTAAATCTGTAAACCAGTAAATCAGTTGAAGGTTTAGCATCCACATTTGCGCTATTGTTATCCAAGGTATCCTGCCCTGTCAACCTGGATGTATATTCGCCTTTGTCCTGCCTGTCATGTTTATGTTTCACTGAAGGTTGTTAGACGTAGTAAATGTCAAAGTCGTTTCCACCTTTGCTGCGAAAGCTTCGTTGGGATAAAAGGGAACTCGAACCTTAATAATGGATGTACAGACACCTTCTGTGAGGATCGGAGGGTTTGCTTTCTCATGGAAAAAAAACAGATGTGAAGGGACATTTACATGGAAGAAGTGGACATCTGATCTCAGTGGTAGCCTGACTGACCTGACTGAGTGTGTGTGTGTGTGTGTGTCTATGCACTATGAGAGGCCCTACAGTCTCTCCCTGTCTGTCATATCCTGTTATGAGGAGGAACAGTGAGAAGGAACACACACAAATGCACTAATGTACACGCACATAACACAATCTCAACTGTACAGCCCATTTTTCAGCATTTCCAGTCAGTAATTAGTCCATTTTTGGTGCTTGTCCATATGCTGCTATCACACAATACTCACTTCTCAGTTTATGGCTGCAGTTGGACACAAAGAAGGGGAAGGTTTGGTATATTCCTGTGAGGTTGATGTAATAGTTAATATATATCAATTCCGACACCTCACCAAGTCAGAGTGCAGACAAACTCAGCACACGTCCACCTGCAGTCCAAAAATTGTGTCCACAAGGAAAGATTGTGTGATGACGATGCTACAAGGGCAGCAGTGTGCATGCTCGGAATATGCAGATACGTCCTGCTGTGCATGTATCTGCCCTGCAGCTGCTACTTTAATGCATTTCCAAACAGACGTCCAAACAGGACGACAAGAAAGAAAAAACAGGCTTTGGCTTTTATTGTATTCTGTTTATATATTTTTTAAAAATATATATACTATATTGGTACATAGATATTAAAAAAGTGTGGCTTAACCCTTTAACACCCAACTATCATACAGGCCGCCTGGACTTGTTTTTTGATATTTTGTCTATAAAACAGTCAGAAATGATTCTATGAGTGATTTTTTTTGCCCTTTTTTTCCAGAATAACCTAAGCTTTCGAGATCTGGCCTGAACTGTGTTAATACTAACCATGTATGCAAGGCTCTGCAAGGGTTCATGTGACATGAGCTCTGCTGTCTCACTAAGGCCTTGGCTGCATGCAGACCCCTCGGCAGATGTCTGCATGCAGCCCAGAATTTGCATCTGCGTGGTTAGTCCACCTGACAACATGCATTTACGGAACATGGAGTATGTTCAAAACAAAGACCTCCAAGTGGACTTCTGCAGAATAGAAAGTAGTAAAAGAGCAACAACTACGCATCCATGGGTGTCTGCAGCTGTCTGCATCTACAAAGGAGAACAATCAGGGCTTGAGCGGAGTCACTGCTTGCTGTCATCCACATTGTTCTGGAGTCAGCAATGGAGCAAAAGGATGGAAAAAAAAGAAAGAGAAGGGTCGATGAGAACCTGACTCATGAGAGCCAAATCTGACATTTGCCTCTGATTTAGATCTAAAGTCAACTTTAAGTCAGTGCTCCTCTCTTTTCATCATGTTTCCATATTTCCGTCCGTTCCTTTGTCGTTCATCACACTCCAGTGCTTCTTCTCAGGAGTCAAAGCAAGGCCAGCGCTTTGCTAAACTTCTCCTTGTCATCCCTTTATTTTTTTTCACTGTTTAGCTTTCCTTCACATTTCTATTTCTCTCCTTCTCCTTGCTGCCCTTGGAGATCTTAACCCGCACTCTGTGATAAGAAATATGCTAATTATAGCGAAGTAGGGCACTGTGGCCAAGGACTGCCTGCCATAATAAACACTTGGGTACTAACACACACTAACTGTGCCACCCTGAAGAGGCTATCTCAGCAGAGATACTGGGCGGTATTGTTTGAAGGAGATGATAGTAGCTCTTAGAAAAGCTTAACTCAGCTTTGTATGACATAAAATCCATACTGGTGGCAAATAAACTTCTCCTGTGTTTTTATTTCTTGATGACTGGTAGCTGTTGTTTGTGAGATGCAGCAGTGAGACTCAGTCCCGTTTCAAAATCTTTTACAAATACTATTATTCCCTTGTATCTGAAAGGGTTTTTTTTTTTTTTTTAAAGAACTAAGTATGGGATTTCACTGTCTGTTACTTGACTGGTGCAGATGTAGGGGGCGAGTGAGGCGACTTTGCAGCGCAGAGTGTTTCTGTTTGGAATGCAGCCCAGGAGTCTGGGAGGCCATCTGGATTGAAGATTGACCTGTCATACCTGCAAATGATTTACAGCCTGCTGGAATCTAGCACACACACGTACACACACGCACACACACACACACACACACACACAGAGAGAGAGAGAGAGATCAGTTGTCGCTCATAAAGACTCGGGGAACACAAATCAGACATTAAGTAATATGCACAAACATACATTCACATACATGTACACACACACACACACACTTTGCCACAGGGGTGAACACATGTACATAAACACGTAGGCAGCAGACTTAAATACACAGTTTCCTACACACACACACACACAAAGGCAGGTATACACACAGCTCAGCACCACTAATAGCGCTGAGGAGAGCGTAAATGTTGACTTTATAATGTCATTCAGAGACACATAATAAATCGACTTGTATACTGACATATAATACTGTAGCCATTGCAGTGATCATATATGTTGGATGTAAGCAGATGTGGAAGTAGTACATTTATCCTTTATGCACGTGCTGCACTGTTTACCTCTCCTGTGTCGGCTAACAGCATCAGCTTTGCACACACGTGTGTCCACAGCACTGGTGTTGCTGCTGTGGAGCTGCTACTGTAGATCCACGTCTGAGTGTGGCTTTGACAATGACCGTCAATGATGGAATGTTCATACTAATACTGTTTTGTTTTTTAAATATCCCCCTTTACCTAATGTTATGTTAACTTGCTGACATCATGTAATCATAACCAACTAGCGTGACTATTTAGAGGATGTTTTTAAAAACAAAATAGACACTGAAACTAGAGTGACATGTACCCGTTAGGTAAGGCTGCTGTTGACATGTCAGTATGACTATCAACACATCTTGTCACTTTCAGCTTTTTTTCTGAGAACTGCCCGTCTTTCATGTCAAAAATAGCTGAAACTCTAGATTGGCTAGATTTCCACTGCAGCGAGCGTGTTGGAGCCACATATCTAAGCCGCTATCGTCTCGAAATACACGCAAGGTGTCACACACCTGCTCCTATATTTGTTGCCGATAGGTGTGAAGGATCTATTTGAGTATGAAAGCCTCTCGTGAGGAGGTTGGCTGGGTGGTTGTGGTGGTGTAAGGAGACAGAGGTTTGTCTCCTGTGTCGGACCGTTATTTCTCCACTTAGTTTCTGTTTTGTTGGATTTAGGAAAGCGTCATTGTTTGGGTTAAAAGACACACTTTCACAGCATTAATCACATGTTACAAGGCAAAATTCTTGTTGCCTGAAAGGTGTGACCGTGAGAACAGCAGCAGAAAAGAAATATTTATGGACTCATGGCCTACTTCTTTCGTTCACAGATTTTTATGGGTTCATTGAGCTGCCCTGTGCATTGAAATATGACATGAAAGCATTCAAATTCACACCAAAGTGTCCTGACAAGGCAGCTGTTGGTGACAAGTTGAGTCACATGCAGACTACTGTAGAGCATACACACTACTGCTGCTGTAGCGTACTCACATTTTGGCCTCGACACCGTAGACTGTAAACACAGTCAATGTTCCACAAAGATGTCTGTAGAGGAGTCCACGAGGACTCTCGCCTACTTGGTCAGATGACAAAATTTACACCTAGCAAACCTTTGCACGAGCATAAAGTTTAACACTGACTTAGCTTTGGTCTGGACGAGGCATAAACTACCACAGTTTAGAAGAATTAATGACATCCTGCTTTGTTGGACCGTAAAACAGAGAACCAACAGCACCAGGCCCAGAGGCCAACAGCATGACAGAGCAACTAGATTTGGAGTTAAAAGAAGTCTAACTTTGCCTCCAGAGATCATAAAAGTCTGACTTCATCTAGTCTTCTTAACCTCAAAAAGTGAGGTTTGGTAAATTGTGACTCATAATACAAATAAAAATAAATGTAATAAATAAAAACACAAATTTAAATTTCCAATTTTTTCCCCAAGTGACCTGTGTTTACATCCAGACTTCAGACAGCAGCCATGAGTGGAATGCCACCAGTGAAACCAGTGAGGGTCAACGACAGGTTAAGGGTCACGACAACACTGGGAGGCTGAGGGGAGGAGGAGGAGGAGGAGGAGGAGGAAGATGAGAAGAACAGAAGAACACAGAGTCAGGACTGAGGAGGTAAACGACAGAACCAGGGGAGGACGACACACTTGGCTGATGCCGCTCCTGCATCTACATGTGTGTGTGTGACGGAGAGGGAGAGCAACAGGCTGGTAGCAGCTAACTAAACAACAGCAAAAGGAGAAAGCAGAGTAAAAGCGCGGCGCTGATCTAGAAATAGCAAATGGCCTCACAGCGTAGAAACCAGATGGACACACATACACAAACACACCATGCCAACTTGTGTGTGAACGCATGTGTATACAGGTTTGCGGTTTGACAGATGAAAACACGACTGCCGGCCCTCTGAAGCAGACCGTACACAAATACAGAAGTGAAAACTTTCACTTTAGTCAACATGCAGAGGAGTTGAAGAAATGCATCATGGGAAGCTGCACGAAAAAGAAGAGAATTATGGGACACAAGCGAAGCCTTTGCGTGTGTGTGTGTATGGTTTACGCCTGAGTGGTGATTTTAGCCGACACGCTGGCACTTTACATCCCCACCACATGCATATAGGACGCTGCTGCCAGACAGAGCTGTCATTTCTAAACATAAACTGTGCAGCATGTAATATAGACTGTGTGTGTGTGTGTCTTTGGTCGTCTGTTCAGTTTCAAGGACGGGTTAAACACTGCTGTCTTTTTATAGCACCAGCAATTCAGCTAGTGTGTGTGTGTGTGTGTGTTTACGCGTGTGTTGTGCAGTGAGGAACTTAGTGGGTGAGAGAAAGAAGTTGTGTTTGTGTAGAAAGACACTTGTGATATTATCAGTTCTGTGGTAGTGAGAAAACTGGGAGGGAAAATAGCAGTTGTGTGTGTGTGTGTGTGTGTGTGTCTATGTGTGTAAGCATGTACGCTCCTGCATGTCCTTGGGCCTTTCAACACAGCTTTGTGCCCTGCTGTCAGGGCGGTCATAAAAGAGTATGAATCAGCCCGTGTGTGTCTTCGCTCGTATACACACACAAGTGTATTTTTCCATTCAAGTGTGAAAAAACAGACAGCACTGTCAGAGAAGAGAGGATGACTCACCTGACCTGCATTTCACACACTCATTGCACTTGCTTGGGAAACAAATCAATCACTGTTTTTTTTTTCTTTCTTTTTTCTCACTGTGTCCATATGTCTGCTGTGTCAGGATGACCAGGAGCTTATATAGGGGACCAGCCAGGTGTTGAGGTTATCAAGGTGGGTATGCTAATCTGCTTCATATCTGACAAGTGTGGAAGCTAGATTGTGAGCGCATCCCTGTGCAATATCGCTTAAATGTCAAATAAATTCTATCGTCTCACACTTACTGCATTACTTCGGTATTTGCTCTTATGTCAAACTTGAAACTAACAGTTTAGATTTTCTATATTAAAAATACAAGCCCCACAGTAGGAACTCAATGATATACATGATGTTCTGTCATTCTTCAAAGACAATTTTTCCTCAGAAACTTTTTGCTGGAGGGGTTGTGTCAGTCTACCATTCTGTTTTTATACCCCAAAGGTGTTCTAGTGGATTCAAGTCAGGTGACATACTTGGCCAGGACGTACTTTTTTCTTCTTTAGAAACTCTTGTGCTTTCAGTTGTTATCATGTGAAAATATTCCTCTTCTGCCAGGTTTCTGGGAGACATCTTGTCAGCCAGTATTTTGGTGCATCTACATTTATTCATGATGCTGTTTATAAATGTCATCCCCCCTCCATTGCCCTTTTGCACTCATGCAGCTCCATGTCATCACAGTCCCACCTCCGTGCCTCACTGTCAGGTCTATGCAGTCATTGTGGTTATCCTGAGCAGCTTGACGTCAAACTTACCCAATCTGAGCAGAACATGTGTATCTTGGTCTCATCTGACCTAAGAATGTGCTTTCAATATTCATCAGACTTCTTCGTATGTTGTTTTCATCTTTTCCAGTTTTGTTCTGAACAGTAAACAAGGGTTTGATCTTGCACCTGAGAGTAAAATAGCATGTTTGTCTTAGGTTTTTTGAGGAAGGAAAACTCAATTTCTTATTAACATTTGTATCAACACAAATACTTAACAAACACTGCTGAAACAGAATCGTTCTCAGCAGTGTGTTGTCCAGCTTCTGTCATATCTCTGCTAATGTTTTCAAAAAGGACTGACATTTTGTTGTTATTCACTATTTATATTTTGAGCACAATTTCCCATAAGACCTAGAGGATGTCAGATAAATGTGATGGCTTGACAGAGGAGGCTGAGCCATGATGAGTCTAAGGGTCCCAGCAAGTTTGGATGTTTCAGAGAGAAACTACTCAGCAGCGACTTCAGAGATTATTCAGTCCCAGTGAGCTCTGCTGGTGAGCTTTCATTCACAATACTAAAGCCCTAATGGCAGAGCGCGCCATTGCCGTCAACATCTTTGCTTTTGTTTTAATCTGCTGCACAGTTCTAATGTTCTGTAGTGACAATGTTTTTGACTTTTATGTTGAGAAAGAAGAAAAATCTGTTTCAGTTCTCATTAACAGCAGCCGATCTTTGTTCTCTGATCAAAGACTGGTTTTGGGAGCGAAACACTAGCAGCTCTCTCTAAAATGTCTCCAATCTGCTTCAGCCAAGTCCGTCTGATGATAACTCAGAATCCACTTGATCTTGAAGATAATAATTAAAACCAACATGACCAGGGACACCTGTCCTCCCCCCCCACCGCCCCACTGTTACACCTCTACGCATTTTGTTTTCATTTCTGCAGCTTGGAAAAACACCACTGGCTCGGGCCTCTCTGCTCTCTCTGCTATTCCTGGAATGACAGAAATGGCCGTGTGTCAATCATCTGAGTCACCGTACCCGTTTCGCTGGGCGTGAAGCAAACTCAAGCTCCGCCCCTTTAATTAACCCCTGTGGACAGGCGGTGATGTCAAAACCAAAATTTACAGCTTCACCTCAGGTTGTTTTTTATTAGTGCATCATTTTAGGGAATCATTTTTCTCTTCCCCGTTGTCCTTTCTGAATGTTTCGACGGCCGTCTTAAAAAAGACGGTCTTGGCTGTTGATCCAGATCACAGGCTGTCGCTGATTTACGACTGAGTGACACCTACCTCACGACAGACACAAGTCTTGTACGTGATAAAGCTCCATAATTCAAATCAAACACGGCCGACCGCAAGTTGATGCATGCGCCTTGCGACACACACCGTTTTTTTTTTTTGTATTTCAATAGTTCCTGTTCAAACACTGCTGTCTGCTCCATGTCGTATCTTGTGGATTCCAGGTCTCAGCTAAGTAGAGACCTTGGATATTGTCATTGGGATGAAATACGAGCAGCTACAGGTATGTCCCTATTAAGGTTCCTCAGTGGGAGAGAGCACTGTGGTTATTAAGTTGGCCTGATAACAGGAATGAAAAGGATACCCTATTATCTTAATACTGGAAGTCATCTCATTTTCCTCCTCTTGGCTTTCAAAGTGGTGTTTTGGGTGTTCTTGTTGTCCACACGTAGTCAAAGACGGCTGCTCAGCTGGGCATGGCGAGATATAGAACAAATCACCCTCAACCAAAGTGATTTATTTCACAGTGGTGGATATTATGAGTACAGTTACTCAGGCACAATGCATAAATTCACTTCTGAGGTACTTAAATATTTCCATTTCAATGTGCTTCTGGTCCACTATGTTCCACACAGAGACGCTGTAGTTTTCACTCTACATTTATTTGACAGCTGTTGTAAGTCATTACAGATTTAGATTATAACAAAACACATTCACTCCTAAATCTTTTATATGCTACGAGGCACATCTTCAGCAAATTATGCCATGGCTGAACTTTTCCACCGTGAAACTTTAGTGTATTAATACCAGCCTTCAATAACACAGATTCAGACTTCTTGACTTTGATATGAAACAAACCTAAGCAACC
Organism: Stegastes partitus; assembly: GCF_000690725.1. Taxonomy (NCBI): domain Eukaryota; kingdom Metazoa; phylum Chordata; class Actinopteri; family Pomacentridae; genus Stegastes; species Stegastes partitus. The sequence goes on along the minus strand of NW_007577806.1, from coordinate 720,990 downwards.
TGTGGGACGAGGCTTTCTGTGTCTTCACAACTGGTTTCCAGCTGAAGCGTGCACGACTGAATTACTCCATCAGAACTTTCCATGAGATGGGATTCATATAGAAACTTTTTAGTATGTATACAGAACGACCAGACAGGAAGTTTGAAGGACCTCGACTTATTGCATTCGCTCTAAATCATATATAGAAATCAACAGACGAGGAAACTGATTCATGCTTTGTTCTGCATCAAATTAAAACTGCAGAGATGTCTAGTTGCGGAAGATATGAAGTCTCACGAATCTCTCATGCGTCACTAACTGGTTTATTGTTTAGACGACTATTGATCTTGAAAACCGATAATGAGACGAGATGCAAGGCCTTGATACGCTGCATGTTGTATAAGAGCCACAAGAAAGACAAAGTAATCTGATAAACTTTCTCCAACTTTCCCCAGGAATGTGTGATGGTTTGGTGAACTCATCTGTGGTTTAATCCGTCCGCCTGTTTGCCTACCTTTCAAACACGCAGCCAGTCTTGAGTCCGACCTTATGCACACTGGCAAACTGGCACTAAACTCTGCACACAATCAAACTCCAACACACACACACACACACATAGACTTTGTTTGTGGCCAGTGTTGCATGCCAGTGAAAACAATGACGGTTTGTGAGAAACAGGCGGGAGTCAACCTATCCTTGGTATGACAGGTGCAATAGCAAAGCCTATCACGTTACACCCGTAATCATTAACTACTTCGAGCTCATTTGGAGTGTGTGCGCGCATTTCTGTGCATGCATGGTTGTCTCAGTCAATCACTGGGCCCCTCTAGGTTTTCCTTATGCAACAGGTCATTGCTTTTGTTGACTAATGACCTTATCAGGCCTCTGTACACAATGATGTCATTTCCAGGTGTGTGTGTGTGTGAGTCTAGGGGTGGTGGATGTCTGGTTGACTTTAGATTGGGAGGAAGTCATGTTCTTTAATATTTAGTTGTACTTTCGCGTGCAGTTACTTTGGCTCAGATAGCCGTAGAGGTCATTCATGTACGTGCACTTGAAATCTGTAACTGCACACCGGCCTCTGCAGAAGCCAAACATTCGGATTAGGCTTTGGGAGCTGCGAGGATAATGTCAGAAATCCCATTCTGAGTCTCACAGTAAATTATACTGGTATCCATCTCACCTCTCCCTACAACGATAAATCATTCTCAAGGAGAACATGGCTTGACAAGTTCACAGTATCAACACTCTCATCGCCCAACCTGGAAAAATATGAAGAGCAGGAATGTTGTTTTAAACCTTGTGAAAACAACGCTGTCGTTTTAAAAGCTCACCGTGTCTGATTTGTCACAGAAACGGATCGATCATATGAAAAAAATAAATGTGTTGTAATTATAACATAAAAAGGTCACGACCTACACGGCCTGCTGAGGTTTCCATGATACAACATTGTCATTTAAGTTAGTGAATCACTCTTATATCTTGTTGGCATGATGTTTAGTGCACTTCTTCTATCATAAGGATGAATGCAGTTGGGTTAAGTGTGCAGATCACAGAACACCATCAGTGACATTTGCTGACAAAGCTTTTTAAGTTCACTGCTCACATCTTTGCTTACAGTGTGGCTCTAGAGACAGCAGTTAGTCCATCCTCTTTTGTTCAGGTTATCTTAACAGATTCTGCACCAATATCTAGAGGAAGAACTCCAATTTATTTGTATTTTATCTTCCAATCACTCTCAGCTGCACATTTTTTTTCCTGCTATTATGTTAGCATGCTAAATTAAAATGGTGAACAGTG
>NW_007577806.1:702251-718513 GCF_000690725.1 Stegastes partitus | reverse complement strand
CTCTACTTCCTTGATCTCTGAACAATTTCTTTTCACCTTGTTGCATATAAAGGAAATTGTTTGCAGAAGATTTGTAGCAAACTTGTGGCTAACATGTTTGTTTTCCAAAAACTGCTGTACCAGTTGCTGGTTTATGTTCGCCATGGATAGCATTCGTTATAGACTTCTGTTGTAGTTGTTTTGTAAGATTTCTCGATTCTTGCCTTTGGGTTGAAACCTGCTGGACAGATGTTCTCTATGTCTGGGTTTCTTCCTCCCACAATCCAAAGAAAAGCAGGGTAGGTTAAACTCTAAATTGTTAAGGTGGGTATAGCTAATAGATAAATGGATATTTTTTGAATTCCAAGAGACTTAGCCTTATGAAATTATTTGCCAGAGATTTGCAGCAAACTTTCTGCAAACGGTAAACATTCTAGCAAACATGCAGCAGAAAATAGTATCAAAAATGAACTGTTTGCCTGACGTTTTCCACAAAATTAGTCAGAAGTCCATCACAAATTAGCAGCAACACTGGCAACACAACAGCTATGTGCACTGGTACACACTGGACAGACAGCGACACCAGGATGTCAGTGCCACATTCAAAGACTGAACTCAATCCTTATCATGGCACATTTACTGACAGATAGCTATAAACACAAGTTATAATATATCACGAGTTTCAGTCGAAAGCATCGGCTGGCAGAGACAGAGTTAAGTGCACTCGGTACTGTAGGTGTTTCACTGGTTATTTTCCATCCACTCGCTGAGATGTGGCATCCGATTAACCTGTGGTACGAGTCTAATGTTAGTCTTGGAGCAGCATGGGGGAATCTCCAGCTGCCCAACTTTGTTTAGTCAAACCTTTTAGTCAAACACCTGCTCGTTACCGCACACAAACACACACTAATGCACGCCCGCCTTTTTCTTGACACATGCACTCGCACAACAAAAAACTCTGAGGTGTCAAGAAATTCCTGTCTAATGGCGGAGCTCAGGTAAATTAAGTATGACAAGTGCAAACCAATCTCTCTGTCTTTCGCTCTCCCTGTCTGTCTCTTTCACTGTTTGTCTTTACTTGGCCTCCACTCAGCTCTTACGTAACCGTGTTGGTGAGAACCTGCTGGCTGTTCAAACAGGTCGGCATCACAGAGGATTAGAGGCTGACGGACACGACCCACATACGGAGACACTTCCCCGCAGGTAGCTGTCAGTCTGTCACTGAAGCCACACACACACACACACACACACACACTCATGCCCACGCAAAGAAATCTGCTCCTGTCATGCTTGTGTATCAGGGTGTTGCAGAGATAATGAATGGCTGTGAAACAGGTGACTGCAGTGATCCAAGTCTTACTGTGAAACCTGTCTCAAGGCCACAGATAGACTTCCCATTGTTCTGCTGCGTCTTTTACTGACATGACTCATTTCAGATAACTGATTAGGTCAGATTGCGCGCCACTGCCCTGCAACTGGCTATTGTGTTGCTTTTATTTGTCATCCAGACAAGTAGGTTTCTGCTCACACAGTGGCAGTGAGGTGAAGCAGCACATATTGTAGATACACTCATTTAGCAATTTATTATGTACACGGAGCCAAAACACACAGAGTTTTCCAATAAACCCAGCGTTCATGATGGTATGTGTACACTCATTGGCCGTTTTTTTTAAAATCTACAACTGTCAAATGTAATCCTCATTATTGATGAGCCCTGTCAGAAAGTTATTAATTTTTTATATTTTTTATGCTTGAAGCAGGTGTCAACTTATCAAATTGTAGTTCTTTGATTTATCTCAGTTTTCTTTTCTGTTTTTCTTTGAGTATGAGAACCTCATTTAAGTATGAATCAGCTCCACTGCAGAAGAAGCAGCTTCATACATTCAAGCCACTTCAGGTCACATCTCAAGAAGCATCTGCAGCGAAGAACCTTATCAGAGCATCAGTGGGTTAAATCATTTATGAACCTTTGTCATCTTCAAGGAAAAACAAATTACACATCGCTCTGCTCTTTAGCAGAAAAGCCAGCTTGCTCCTGGAAAGATGATGACATGAGTTTCGAAGTAGCCATGCTCCCTGAAATGCAGTTCACTTTGTGGTGCTGCTACATGCACTAGTTTTATCTCTTTAAAAAAAAACAAAGAAAAAAACCTGAGTATTTACCTAAAACACCTGACAACTGTAGTTTGTAGTTAATTTTACTCAAACTGAAGTCAACAGTGTGTCTGTTGGGGACTATTTCATCAGTGAATAGATAAATACACGTCTGTTAGTGGATGTTTTAGACAGCAGGAGGGACAAAACAAGTGGATGTGCATTCATGACAGTAAAGGAGCTCAACCACGCAGCAACAACAGGGCTTTAGAAGAAAATGATATCAGGTGTTGGACACACACAATACTTCTTAGTAAGATTAACTTCAGGCTGCAAGAAATTGTTTTTATGATCATTTAAAGGCTAAGTATTAATTAACATAATAAAGTTTATTGTTGAAGTGTTTCATCTGTAAAATAGTGAAAAATATGTTATAATTTCCCACATCTCAAAGTGGCATCTCCAGATATCTTGTTTTGTCTGACCAACAGTCCGTGATCCAAACATACTTTGTGGCATATGATAAACAGAAGCTTTAAATATCACACTAAACAACACAATCATGAAACTACACGTATCGACGGTGACTAAAATGTGATTGCACCTCGGGACCGATGCTGCTTTCAGTTGTTCCATGGAGTTTGTTTGCGATAAAGAAAACAAAATATGACCCACTATATCCCTTAATATATAAAGATATATAGTTAAAAAAAATAATAAAGCAGCCACTGTCTGATGTGGGCTTTCTAAAGACAGATTCCAGTTTTTAGATATAAAAGCTGACAATATCTTTACACTGATCTCACTACACTACAAAAAAATATGACAAAAATTGTGACAATCCAACATTTATCCCTCGAATAACATCACAGGCTGCTATGCCACTCCACCTGAACCCCAAATAGCTATTAAAATAAATAATGAGAATTAGATTTAATTACATACATTTAACAGAAGAACGCCCATTACATTTACCGTGGATGATGATGACACTTTTTGCTGAAGGTCGATCCTAATTCCAGCATTTGAAATGATATTGGTCCAACCCTAACAACAAAACAAAGAGACACATAAACAAGCATGAGTCATACAGTGTTTATTCGTGCTCGCTGTGTAACCCTGCCCAGGAAGCCAGCTACATAGGGCTTCACCGCTCTGTGCCACAGAGCTGAGATAACCACAGGTTGTCTGTTTGTATTTATCTCAGAGTTGCAGCTTCATTGACAATAGCTTCATTATCCTGCCCGCCGCCGACTACACCCAGCTGGTACTTCAGGGTAAGAACAAAATGGCTCGATGAAACGCACGTTGAGAGAGCAAGTCCTGGTTCATCCCCTTAAACCGTCACCGTGACGATGTGTGCCCGTTGGTGGGTAACCACGACGACGGGAGAGCGGCGCACAAGCACTTAGCATGCCCGGTGTGACACTGATCACGTCTACGGGACCTGTGGAACAGATGGACTGCAGCGAGGCCTGTGTGGAGCATGTGATCATATCTTTTATGTGTGCTCATCTACTGTATATGTACAGTGAGGGCGTGTGCGCATGTGTTGCCTGTTTGTCAGTGGAAAGCAGACAATAAGAGGAAGCAGAAGGAACAGTGGATCAGTCAACATCTTTAAAGGGAAATCAGCTTTCAGTTTAACATTTTTTCCACATCAACTCGCAACGTCTGCGTGGCAAATATATCTGTCATGATTACTAAAGATGTCATCAAAGAAATAGTTCTGGGAAACGCTCACTTACTTGCCAAGAGTTGAAAGACAACATTTATACCACTGTCATACTTGTGTTTTCGGTATGAAGTAGTATCCAGCAGCCAGTTAGCTTAGCATTAAAAGGAAGAACGTCACTGGCAAGAAATTGTCCAGCACATAATTTCCTGTAAAGACTAAATTGTCATCTTAATGTGTTAAGAAGTGAACTTTAGAGGTCCTAGTAGTTGTTTCCAGTTTCCAAATTGTTTATTGAACCTCACTCCTCACCTAAAGCCATTTCATTAGAGCAGAAAACCAGGGATTGTAGGCTGGGAGCTCCACTTTGGTGGAAGGGATGAGTCAAAAGAGCAGGATCGACCAATCTGTCTTGGGGACTCTTTCAGAGACTCTGGTAAAAAACAGCAACCTGCAATGCTGAACACTGACCCCCAGTGCCAAAAGTGCAGTTTTCAAAATGGCCACTTGAGGCTGGCTGTTAGAGGAAGATAATCCCTGAAGACTCCCATGTTAAAATGCTCGACGTTTTCAGTGGGGTGCAGGAAACTATTCTGGGAACAGAGTGTGTTTTTTGTCCGATTATGTTTATTGCTGTGCAGACCTGAAAATTCAAAATCACAAACAGGCTAGTCAGCTTCTCATCCTTTCAAAGGTGATGGGCTGCACTGATTGTGGTTTTTCCCATGCAGGAACTTGGGGGAAGGTGCAAAGTGGCGCAAATGTTTACAGGAATGTCTCCTGTCAATCTTTCTGTTTCCATTGCGGTGCAGAATCAAACAGCTTTGTCGCAAAATTAACCTCATATAGCAACAAATGGTGGTTGCAGGACATAACTACAGATTTACCAGAATGTAGGGAATAGAACAATGGAAGGTTTGTAATGTTAGCCTGTATGACTAATTTTACATTGTTGATGGTGATGTTAGAGAGGAGAAGACTGATATTCGACAGTCAGCGGATGGAAAAAATTATGTTTGCTGTCCCCGCAAATTTCCCAATTTGGCATTTGTCTTGTCCAAGTTGAACAAATCAGCATTGAGGCCATCATTTCTTTTCAAAGCCACTCATAAGTATTTACCCAGAAGTTGGTAATTTTTTTCTTCCCTGGAAACGGCCCTGAAAGAGCTTCTATAGGGGTTTCATTTGCGGTTGGAACTCACATAAAGGCCGGAACCTTTGTGTGAGTTCCTACAGTGAAAAACTACCTAATAATGTGAGAAACATGATGTTATTTTCCCCCAGTATTTCGTTATCAGTGTGTAAAAGTCCCTGCAATGTAATCAATAAAATTCTCTCTTTCATCTGCTCCTAAATCCAAACGCAAACGGAGGTAAAGCACGGAAACTTAGAAGCTGGCCAGATGCTACGATAAGGTTAAATCTGCGGCAAGCAACCTGATAAAAAAAACGTCACGATTAGAAGAGCTGTTTTGATCAAAAGGCCACGTTTATTAAAGACTAGACGGGAGATTCCCACGTGTGGGCGCACTTGCTAATAGATTCGCAACGTAAACATGCACGCTCTGCATACAATACGTCGAATAATGCTTCTGCACAATGACAACACTTTGAGGGATAGGAGGTAAATGCTCGTCATTGCTCTCAGTTTCAATATTCATATCAGCGCTTTGGTAAGACATAAAACGTGGCGTCACAGTAAGAATAAAACCCACTAAGATTAATTTCAAAACAAGAGTGTGGAAACAAAGGCGTCACTGGCTGCACAGACTTGTGCCTGAACCTTCAATCCTGTTACCAAATGTACTTGTGCTGTGTTGATGCTTTTTATAATCTAAATGTGTCCTAACTCAGAAGTCAGCCTCAAGGTTAGTTTCTGTATCCTTGTGAGGACAATCGGTGGAGAAACAGGGATGCAGAGTAGAACAACAGGTGTGTGTATATACATGTAATGTAATGTAAAAACTTTCCATCCCTTTCTGAGGTGACATTAGTTTTATCTTTAACGTTTGCGTGTGAACCGTACTGACATGGCACAGGTGTCATGAGACTGTGCGTCATTGTGGGGTCTCTCCTCGGTACGTACGCTAACCAGCTGAGTGGAGCCTCTAAACCACAATCCTGACTCACCACCCCGATGTGACTCTTGTTGTTGTTCATAGGCTTCTCTGTTGTTCCGCGACCCTCACCTTTGCACTACTTTCTCCCCCGGGGTGGGCGAGCATCTCTGCCCTCCCTCTCCCTCTCTTTCTTTCTTCGGTGTTTTCCTTCTCGCTTTCTTTTATCTCGAATCGGAGCGAGCTTCCTGCCTAACAATTGGAGGAACCCGGCAGTCAGAGGTGTCACGCTCTCTCATCCCGCTGTATCACTGTCGCGTGCACAGACAGCGCACATACGCTCACACGTGTTGCACACAGCTGGAGAGATGAGGGAATTCTGCAGGAAGAGCTGCTTCCTGTTCAGGAGTTCATAGATGATGACTGCTTTGACTGGATGTTCAGCGTGTGTGCGTCTGTCCAGTTTTGAGTAGCTTCAAAAAGTTGTCAAGAGCTTCAAATGTACAGTCATGAGCCACATGATTGGAGTGCAGAGAGTTCATTGTCACAGCAAGACTGCTGTTTAAAATAGATTTTAACATTTCACTCCCAAGAGCGATTGTTTAGTGTTAGAAACATGATGACTAAAAAAGACGGTATGAAGGGAACAGTGGAACTCAGGGCCTTCAAAATGACTGAGATCAACAATAAGCTTTAGTCTAGAGTTTTAAAGTTTATATTGTTAGCGACATAAATAAACATTTACTGATAAACTTGTCTGACAGCATTAACTTTTTTTAAAGGAACGATCAGTTTCGTGTGATGTTTTGTTCACGAGTGTTATTATCTACAAACATAACTGGTAGAAAAATATCTTCATCAGAAATATTTTAGTTATTATTGAACATGACTCCCTTTTATGAAGGATAACTCCAGTTTATATCAGTCTGCTGCATTTTCCATTAAGCTTGTAGCTATTGTGGCTCTATGAGCTGTGCTAGCTTCATGCTCTCCAACTCCATTGTAAAGATTAAGGGTAAGAAGGTGTTGCACAGACAGAACCCCATACATCAGGTTGACTAACGTGGCATCTCTGTAGGATTTTGGCACAAGTCATTTATCAAGTTTGTTTTTCCAAATTAGACTGAAAGTAAACACAGACGTTAGCCACTGGGAACGATCATTTTGCAAACTGTTTTGAGGATCTCCATCAGGAAAGCGTGCCGTCTGATGTGATCACAGTAACACGATGCTGCTTTTCCTGTCTTGGAGCTGAGATGGCTTCCCGTCTCTGTTTCATGGCCACGGTTTGGTCCTTTCAAAATAAAAGTTGCTTTATCCTATAGGAGCTTTTGTGTTCTGAAAAAAAACAAAAAAACTGACAGAAATAAGGTGATGAGGTGGAGCGGTTTTGTAAAGCTCACAGTAAAAGCTTTACACAGTTTAATAATGCTGAGAGATCAAGATTTTTTATTTATTTATTAATCATTACTCAGTCTAAATAACCACCAATGATATCACTTATTCATTGAGGTATTTACACACACATGCTGGAGGTTGGTCAGGATGAAGCTGCTGCACCAGGTTAGGATTCCAAGTGGCTGGTCTGGATCAGGTATCATCAGACAGGCAGCCCAGACAGCCACAGAGTAGCACACCTCGGGAGACCTGCATGGACGCCATGGGGAGAGCGATGGAGGACGAAGAGGCTCCATCATCAGGCTATGAAAGGATGTTTTTGGGCCAGTGATGGAGCATGGCTGGGGTTTGTTCATGTAACTGAACTTTGCGTTTTCGTTATGATAGCACACGTAGCTAGTCAGGGGACTTAAAATCTGTTCAGCTGAAAGGTCTGAACATTCTATGAAACAGTCGGCTTATGGCTACGATAAAGTGTCTCGCAGTAAAACGTAGTGCTGTTGTTTTACTGCCCAGGCCTAATATCAAGACATGTTGTGGATGATGTCTCATGATGTCAGAAAAGACTTTTAAAGAAAACATTTACGTGTTCGTCTTTACCACTTGCATGTAGGAAGGTGTCCAAGGTGGAGGGTTGAATGTCGTTCTCTCACTACATGAGAAAAAAATCTACTTTCATATGATACCCGTTTTTTGGGTTGAACACCCACCACTTTCGAATCAGACACTCTGTACCCATGCACTTCTCTGAAACTGATTGTTTTGTAGGAAATGGTATAAAACAATCTGACAGTCATTCCAACTTCTCTCTTTAACTCACATTTTTTTATTTCCTTTTCACACTTTTTGTGCTGCAATACCTTTGAGAAACGGCTGCCTGGAAGTGTGCTGTACTGAGGAGGTTTTTGGTGTCCATCTCGGTGCACTCATTCTACATATAACTCCCAAAATAAAATGCCTCAGATATTCTACCTAAGCTGTGTGTTATCTAATGTCTGACTAGTGTCTCCTGACCTGTCACACTGCTTTGTAGTGATGCTGCCACTTTCCCAGATCTCTACTGTTTCTTTTGTGAGTCCAATGTTATAACCGATATAGACGGAGGACCACAACTATGAAAATGAAACCCAAACTGGAAATCTAAACTGAAATCATCCTTCAACATTTCATGTGTGACAGTCACACACAGATAGCCGAGTTTGACAAACAGGGATATAAAAAGACCTGAGGTCCCACTGTGTATTCAGACCACTGGGTGAGGTTAGGGGAAATCCTACGGCCGCTTCATTGGACAGCACTTTGTTTATCGGCTACATTTTCTGCAGCATTCTGCAGCGGTCATGGTGACTGTGTAAAGTTTGTCTTCTCTAAGTTGCGGGTAACCAAGTCCCGTCCTGCCAGCCTTCTGTGTTTTTGTGTCTGTCTTCGTGCCATACGTGATCGTGCTCTGTTTTAAAAGGTTGAACATGCTTTTTAATAATGATTTCACGGGAAAACAAAACAGAGTGGTCACAACTCATGACTGATCTTACCTAACACAGTCACGCAGAATCAGTGCACAGACGTGTACACTCACACTGGAAAACAGCTGGAGGTTGCCCTGGGTGCACTGGTCTGCTGTGTTGATTGACAGGTGCTTTAACAGGCCATGATTGGCTCTAATCTCACCTGAGATGGACCGGGTACTGGCCACTGTCTGCCGTAACAACACTTGACACACACATAGTCGAATTCAGTGGTGCGTACACTCATACACACACACACCTAGCTAACCCCCTGCCTCTCAGCGTTAACAATACCACCCCGCCCCCAATGTCTCAAACTGTGTCTCTCAAAATTTCCTCCATTCGAAGTTCATTTCAAATGAAGACATTCTGTTTGATCTGCATAGGAATTTCCCTCTCTCCCATCTCCAGGACAGAGGGAGAGAGAGTCGCACAATGTACCAGTTAAAAAGACTTGGGCTCCATTGAAACTGGGCCCTCTAAACTCCCTGTAGAGCCCCCGGGGCCCCATTACGGTTCTGGCCTCTATAGAAGGAGCTGCGGCGCTGAACACTGGGCCTCCTTGTATTCTCCCGGTGCCCCAGCCGAGAGCCATTGACAAGCTCCACAATGTCCCGAGCGCTCCTTTACAGTAGAGAAGGGCTCTTTTCTCTAAAGGGTGGCTCGGGACTCAGAGAGGGGGACCTACTTTTTCACAAGGAGCCCTCTCCAATAGAGGCATCTGCAATCTGTTGCTTGCCCCGCAGCCCGGTCCAGCCCCTTCTCCCCTTCAGCTTCTTTTTATTGCAAACCGGCCGCGAACAAGGACAAATCGACCATGAATTCCTCAGCGCCTGGCAGCCGCTGCCCGCTCCAGCTCTGTAAACCCTCTCTGGCTTTCTGGGCTTTTCTCTTGTACTCTCCCCTCTCTCTCTCTCTCTCTCTCTCTCTCTCTGAGCATTCAATCTCCCTCCCTCGCTCCCTAACTCTGTCTTTTGTGTACAGAAAGCCCTGTTTTTTCCTACACTACCTTTTTAGTTTTTTCCCGCTCCCCTCCTCATGTGTATCTTTCAACTGCTTCCCACTCTCTCTCCGGGAGTGAAGTGGCGAATACAGGAGGTGAGAGGGCTAACGAACAGAGTTCCCAATAAAAGGGCTTTATACAGAGCTGCTGAATGGGAATCTGTTTTACAGGGCATCCACCCATCTACCAACAACCCCATGCCATGTCCCTTTCTACCCCGTGAGATAAATACAGATAAGAGACCAGGAGGGGAAGCAAGGGGACAGTACGGAAACGTTACCACGCTGGAAAGCTTTCATTTGACTTTCAAAAATTGTGAAAAATCACAAAAATGCAGGAGGGAGAATGAAGCTGTGCAAGAAGCAGTTTGCCGTCTTCCTGTCGGTCGAAAGGAACTTCCATGTAGCGGCTTGGCTGCTGCGAGTCACATAATAGCGTCTGTATAATGGGACCGCCGGCTCAAAGGAGGCTCATTCAAGCCAGAACACCATTTAAACCCACCTGTTTTCCTCCTCCTCTCCATCCTCACATCCTTCCTCTAGAGAGGAGCAGGGTGCAGTTCAGGGACTGTGAGGCTGCATGGCGCTGGTCACACACACACACACACAGACACACACACACACACACACACACACACACACACACGCGTAGGGTGACATCAAAGCTGACCCACAGCCTTCGTATAGGAACTTGTTCACATTAAAATCCTAAAGGTGTCCAGCAGCTCGGATGGTTTGATTGCTCCAAATGATGATTAAAATGATTCATCATGTGTCATTCATATCCCCAGACTGCAGGCCTACAAGAGGTTGGAAAGCCTACATGATACCACAAATCAATATAAACCAACTCCACAATGAGCATGTAAATCTTAAAATACACAATTTAAAAATAAGGAATATTAAGATCACAACTTCTGCTTTAGCTTCTTACCAGTTGGACCGTGAACACAGGACTTCTGGTGGTGTCCTGTGGTGTCTGGCACTGGGACACTGGCAGTGGATCCTTCGGGTCCTGTGGTTTGCAGGATGGGGCCTCCACGGATTGGACTAGCTGCAGCACATTCCACGGATGCTTGAGCAGATTGGGATCTGGGCAGTTTGGAGGCTTGGAGGCTGGGTCGTTATCTTGGGCTCTTGGTTGTGTTCCATCCCTGAGCATTTGATAGGGTTTGACAGGGTACAGTTGGGGGGGAGGCCACTAGTGTCATCAGAGGGCTGTTACCATGAGGTGTGCTTCTGCAACAATGTCTAAGTGGGTAGTATGTGTTAAAGTGAGATCTCCATGAATACCAGGACCCAGTGTTTCCCAGCAGAACATTAAAATGTAACAAGATGATCAGCGTTGTTCACCTCAAACGATAATGGTTCTATCAGATCGGTGTATATATATATAAATGTGTGTATGTGTGTGTGTGTGCCTTCAACATAACTCAAAGCAAAGCATAAGTACACCGCCTATCTTGCGGAGTTGGTTTGTAACTCTTGCTAACCCAAAGCAGCATTAATTATACTTTGGCCTCTTGGGCACAGTGCAATAAATGGCAGACACAACACCAATACTTTATGACTTTACTGAGTTGACAGAGCCGATGTGTCAGCAAACACTGGCTTATTACAATGTACAACCAATATTCACTGTCACTTTAGGCCTGTTTTGCTTTTCACCAGCTCCGAAGGGAAATATCAGTCATTTATCTGTTATGCAACATTATAATTTGTCCTGGGGACACATACAGGTACAAATGTATTCCACTTAAATTGCTTTAGGAACTGATGGAAACTACAACATGTACGAACCCACACTGTGACACCTACAGTTGATATAAGCTGTCCTGGTCACACAAGCCCTCTGTCAAGGCCACTCTCATCATCTTTCCTCCTCCCTCGCGCTCTGTAAAGCCCAGGGGATCCAGTCATCCAAGGCCACTCCTCTGTGCACATCTGCTGTGCTGGACAGCCAGGCTGGCAGGCGAGGCGAGGGGCCGATTTGGGGCCCGGCGGTCAGGGTACTTGGCTTTGGAAAGACTCGGGGGGCTGTCGGCTGGATGGAAGGGGGGCGAGATGCCTCAGAGCAGTGCGCGGGCTTCCATGGAGATACTGTCTTACAGTGTTTACAACCTCCCAATAGCGTGTCCAACCTCTCCTCCCCATCCCTCTATTCCTCCACAGGCCCACTGTGTCCTTCCTCTTCTAATGTAAATGTCGGGGGGCTGGCAGGCCGAGGAGTGAGTAAGTGTGTTATGTGTGTGTGAGGGTGGGTAGCTTGTTTTGGTGATTCTCTGCCTTCCCTCTGTGTTCTTGTTGGAGCTGTGTTTTACGGTGTCAGCCTTTCATTTTATAACTCTCTCTCTATCCTTTCTCTCACTTTTATAAGAGGTTCTGTTCGTCCAGGCCTGCTGCCCGCCAAAGGCTGGTGTTGGTGCCATCGGGCTTTCACACTGCCACCTATTAAAGTGAGTGAAAGGTGGCAAGGATTAAGAGTGCTGTCTGGCCCTGAACACCGAGCACCTGGTAGTGTTCATGTGCCAGCTTGGACACCAGGCCAAAAACATCCATCTGACCAGCACATTTAGTCTAGAAAATCTATTTTTTCTTCGTATTTTACTCAGACGAGCCAAAATAATCTGTCAGTAGGGAGAGATTATGACATTTGTTTTGAACGTAACTAGTCATACGATTAGTCATAACATCACGGGTTTGATTTTAACGTCAAAGCAAATGACTCATGCGAGATTTTGAAGTCATCTGCTCACTGTAAAGTCACACTTAAAGGTTAAATCAGCGATTCTGATTCAAATCTCCCCACAGTCAGATAATTGCTTGTTCTTTGTGCACACTAAAATACTCCATGTCATTGTGTCGATTATGTCTGCATTCGATCACGTCTGTGCTCGTTGCAGGACAGGTGGAAAAGAACAGACAGACGGGAGAGACGAGAGGAAAAGGGCAGAGAGATTGAGAAGGATGCTAAACCTGGCACATGTTTTGCACTTCAGGCTTCAAGACTGGGAAATTGTTTCTGATGGAATTAACTGACACTCAAGGGATGGCATTTTTAGTCAGACTTATAATGTTGCATCATATAAACACTTTTAAGATGTATTGGGTTGTTTTTTTGTTTTTTTCCCTCTTGTGCAACAAACCCCAGCCCAAACCTGAGTGTGAACTAGCATTAGCTGCTTCTCTTTCATGGATCCAGAGGCAATCATGTAACCTTAGCACTCCATGTAGGACCCTGGGATTTAAATCTAGACAAGAAGTAATTGACTTATGATGAGAAGCAACTAACTTTCGGACTCGTGACAACCAACAAACTTTTACACTTGTGACTAAAACTAAGACTCACGACAAGACGAACCCAAGGACTTGCAGTGAGAAGTATTAAAGTACAAATTCACAAGATATAGTCTGTAATGTGATGAGAAGTAGCTAACTTATGGCCTCTATACCCAACTAACAACAAGAACGAGCCATAACTAACATATGCATCAAGTTTCTCCAGTTTCACAAAAAAAATAATAAACATAATAGGAGATGGAAACACTTTTATGAGTATGTTCTAAACATTTAACTCACATCATTCATCAGCTGATTCTGCTTATTTCATCTTTGTCTTTATCTCTGGACAACATGAAACATGGCCAACACCAGCTAACAGCAGAGAATAATTGCAGCTTTTCAAAATCAAAACACTTTGTGTCATCGTTTCTCTTTGTCTCTCTCTCATAGATGACCAGATCCATTGCTTTTGACAGTTCAAACAGCTGGTTTTGCAACGGCTTCTTCTACTCTGTTCATTACTGCCATGTGTAATGGAGGTTGTACCTTCAGCTTCTGATGACACCACACAGCCTAATTTGTGTGCTTCAAACCGATTACTGGAAACAAACCTAATTTGCTTTTTGTGACATTTTAAAAATTTGTTTCAAATTCACGCGTCAGTTTCTTGGAAACACGGCTCCAGATTGGGCTAGAGGCACATCCCACGACTGGTTCAGTGTCTTTGTGGAACCTACGCAGGTATCGGATCAATCAAATGATCAAGTATCATCACCGCAGAAGAATGAGTAAAACTTTCTTTGTTCTTTCTTTCTTGTTTTTAATTTAAATTACCAGCTGTAAGTATAAAGTCACACAACTATCTGATTTGACAGCATAAATGACTTTCAATCACAGCTAGACTACAATAGTCCCAATAGTTACTTAATAGCTGAACACTTTTGCTCATTGATCTACATGTGAGCATGTGCTTCTAAGAAATCTGCTCATCTACGTACCTTTTGCAAAGTTTTACTTTCTTTGAATTAAAGCACAGATGAAAATCTTTCGCTCCATTTCTCAGTGGTTCGCTTTGCTCTACTGAGAAAGAAATCAACAAATAAAAGGTTTGGTTAAAAGTGAATCGACCTGTGGGTACGGAGTGATGACTCACACGGCTATCTGAGGCAGGTTTTTTATGATCTGTGAGGGACAGTGTGCCGAGTGAGAAACTGTTTAAACTACAATGAGTCATTTCTAACCACGCTGCATCAGACGGCACTTTCTTTTTAAAGAATTATCGGCTTCACAATAACTCACCTACAGTTGTACAGTCAAAGGGAGAAAACAGAGACACACACACACACACACACACACACACACACACACACACACACACACACACACACAGAGGGCATTAAAGCAGTTAGACAACTAGCAGACTGCTGATTGATTTCTGTGGGTAAGAACAGGATCACCTGACCATTAGAGGAGAATGAGGGGTGGAGACCGAACAGAGGGGCTTTTTACAAGCCCACTATGACTGACAACAACACCAGGGAGCCATGTGTGTGTGTGTGTGTGTGTGTGTGTGTGTGTGTTTGACAAAAACAGAGACAGAGGGGAAATCTGGTGTGTTTGTCTGTGTGTAAGTGTGTGTGCATTCTGCAGTGTGAATGAGACAGTGAAAAAAGAAAACTTTCACTCTGTGTGTGTGTGTAGGTGTGTGTGTTGGGGTGTGTAGGTCTGTGTGTGTGTGCGCGTGTGTGCGCGCGTGCATATTTATGGTGTGTGTACGTTTCAGGAGAGAGGAGGAGGCTCTCATCATTCCCATCAGTCCAGCTGTGCCTCTTTTTATCCGCACTTCCGAAGCCCATCAAGTTTGCTTTTTAACGCCCCCTCCCAACCCCATCCACACACACACACACACACACACACACACACACACACACACACACACACTCTTCCCCACCAGTGCACTTGACAGAGTGTCGGTCTACCGCTGCACATCAAAGGCAGAATGAGGAGAAACAACCTCGTTGAAGGAGGGTGAAGAGGAGAACCTCCTCCTCTTCCTCCTCCAGTCTCCATCTCAGGACCCCCTGCTCTCCTCTTTTGTTGTGTCACTTTTTCTTTCCTCCCCTCCCTCCTTCGCTCTTTTTTTCCTCCTATTCTATTCATTTAGGAGACTGTAAAAAAAAAAAAAAGAAGATTGCCAAGTTCATAAAAGGCCCCCGCTCTGCTCTGCTCAGGGGTCTATTGTGGGACTGGGAAGGTGGTGGTGGAGGTGGTGGGGAGTAAAAATCAATACGGCTGCACACTGGGTGCAGTACCGAGTCTTTCATTTTAGGATACCGGGAATAGGGGAGAAAAGCAAGGGACAGTGTATGGGAATGATAGCTTTATAAAGGAATGTGCACAGCATCGATTGTTCTTCTAACTGGGAATCCTGGAAAAAAGCTCATTTGAAACCATAAAAGGAATTAGATGTAGTACACCATCACATATGTACATTAAGCTCAACCAATAGTAAATCAATTATGCTGTAGTGGAAGGTTGTTTTAATTCTGAATTATGATCAAAAGACTGGCAAAAACATTCACATCTGCTTTTTTAGCTGAAATGTCATATCATGTTGAAAATACTGTACATTTCTGACAGCTGGTATCTCAGCATTGATCAAAACAATCACAAAAGTTCCAACAAATCCATCAAAACAGCCACACAGCCATGGCTGCTCTGTCTACATCAGTGTAACCCATTGACCTCTTTGGACAACACTTGTTTAAATCTGGTTTTACTTGTAAATGAAACATTGAAAACATGGAAAACAATCAAAATGAACTAATTTAAGTTAGTTTACCAGTAATTTACGTTTTTCAGGTGTAAAAGCTACAGAAAAGTCAAATGTCTCGATCCTGTTCACGGTCTGGAGTAACTTGACGATTTACAAAAATGACCCTAAAAACTCGAGTGCCAGATACCACAGATCTACAACAGGTGGGCAAACTTTCTGAAAGTGTAACAGCACAGCCATGTTTTAATTGCAGCCTTCATGCTCACAAAGCATAACGTTAGGCTGGCAAGTTGTAATTATCGGTGCATCTGCTGTCTTGCATGGTTGCTAGCCTTCCTGCGACACCCATTGAAAATTTGAATATTCACGAATATTTCTCACTGAAGCTTTGAAGCCCCATTAATAGCATTTAGGACATTTCACACACCTGCTACACATGCCCAGCGAATCTTGTAGCTGTAGGTGAAACGACCTTCCGACAACAGTCAGTTGAAT
>NW_007577806.1:656573-681010 GCF_000690725.1 Stegastes partitus | reverse complement strand
TTTATTAGGGTCCACCTGTGAAATACAACAGTCATGAACTGTACTTTGATAAGGCCTCTACCTGTTGAGCTTCTGTTGTTAAAAAGGTGATTGTACTGAATAAATATTATTGTGGTCGTAGCGGGTGGTGGTGGTGGTGTTCAGTAGACACGTAGACATTTGGCAAAAGTATAATTTATGGCTGAGTGGTTTTATTCTAAGTGCATTAAGTAAAGGTGGCTTGTCAGTGCTTGTTATATAACAAGTCTAGTCACATTATAACATGTCACTAGATTTATTTCCTGCTTTTTATGATCATGGACCTGCTGGTACAACATCTAAATAGGACTCAGCCATCATTAATGTTAGTAACCAAACCTGGGCTCATCCTGCTGCTTCTCACATGTCAAACTAAAAAGAGATGATGTCATTCCTTCTGAATTATAACTCAGTCAAACAGTGTCACACATGTCGGACTGCTCCTTTAATTAGTTTATTTCTAATAGATTCAGAAAGCTGTGTGAAATGTAGTAAAGCAGTACAGAGACATTCCTCACAGTAAACTATGTGAAGGTTTGGAAACAGTGCATCTGGATGGCACTGATGTGGAACAACAACACACCGTGGTAAAGCTGTTTTAGGAAAAAGTGTGAGTTTACATGAATGTAGCTGATCTCTGGAAACAATTAGTTGAGCTCATAGCACAAGTGCTATAAGACCCAAGAATGTTTTCATTTCTGATACGAAACCCTGATGGTTTCCCATTAATGAGTGAGTCAAATGGCTGTTCCAAATAATAAATTACTGTAAGCGAGGGAGTCGGTGCAGGATGTTTGCAGCGTGTAGGAGATATTCAAAATAGTGGTTTTCTCATAAGTCGAGCAGCACCTCCATTAATTACAATACGACGGGGCGTTTATGTGAAACATGAAAATAAGAACGAAAAAAAAACGAAAAGCTTGTAAATCATGTGCTCTCCAGTCACTGGCACCGCACGACTCGTGCAGATCACCTGTGGTGTTTGTCTTCACATCACTAGAGGAAACCTCATCATATGATGGTTTGGTTTCTCTGCAGCAGCAGCAGCGGTGGCGGTGGCTCTGCAGCACGCTCCGCTGAGTGCACATAACAGGTAGTGGGAGAGCAGCGGATAAGAGTTACGGAAAAAGAAACAGAGAGAAAAGGAAACTGTGAAAAAAAAAAACAAAAAAAAAACTCTGCATCCTCACAATCATGAACCTAAAGAATCTTAGAGTAAATCTGAAATCATTGCTCTGAATGCTCATCTGACGGGAATCAAAAAAACGTCACATTTGATGATGTTATTAACTTAATACTGAAAGTCACACAGAACCTGCCCACGTAGGAATATCATGATGGTTCCATCACAAACAAGCGTGGAGTGCAATCTCTACATTTGTTTGTTCCTCAAGGAAACTTACATTAATATCGTAGAGATTCTTTGCTCAAGAGGAAAGAGAGAAATCAGGAGGGGGAAATAGAAAGAGATGAAGATGGGTTACGATAACATCAGAACGCTAACTTCGTTTATCTGTTGGTAAGTCTGGTTGCTGAGCAGAATGACTGGAAACCTCTGTGATGCTGCTCAGTCGAAACCACATCACATACAAAGAGACACATGCACAGGAACGCCCGTATCTCAGTGATGTGGTGGAACAGAGTGCACACGTCCTCAGCAGAGCATTCACAAACACTGCACTGCTGCAGCCTCCTCTGTTGCACATGTGCTGTTTGCTTAACAGGAGATGTGGAAAAGAACAGAGCGGGCAAAACATAGACACAACCACACAAGAACCCATATGAGCGGAGACTTTGCTGATAATACACCACACACAGAACCACAATGTTAGCACTAAACACTATAAATGCAAGCACACTTCCTGTACCTGCACTGGCGAATGTGGGGCAGAGGGAACACTTAGAACGTGTTTGTTTATGTGCAGACTGCGAGTGTGTTCCCAGGTGTGTTTTTTCCTATCCGTGGATGTGTGTGTGTGTGTCAGCTTTCTGCGTCACCGTGTTTTGGTTATATGCACATGATGTGCCTGTGTCTGTGAATGCACACATCCTATATGAGCCACATCACTGTGTATGCTCAGCGTGTGGGTGCTGGCTGTCAATCAACCAGACTGCTGGCTGAGCGTGGGCAAACACAGCAGACAGATGAATGAGAAACACATACGTTCTTCCCCACCTCAAACACCCCATCACGTTGCCTTTTGCCCCCTGGGAAAACACAGCGATGATGAGCTCCTCCCTGTTATTGGACACTCGCTGAAGCCTCAGCTGCATCGTGACCCCTGGTTGGATGCTTAAGTAAGACATTGTTTGTGAATGAGAACAGTCTGTTCTGAGTCGGAGCCCAGCTGAAAGTATACAGATGGGATGTGAGATGCTCTGAAGCACAAAGCGGTGACGTAGGTGGGATTCACACGTGGGTAAACTGGCCTCTGACATGTAGCAGTTAGAAAAGTGATCTGCATATTTCTACGGAAAATAGTTCTTGAATAAAACTTAAACCTGCAGTAACTGATTTGCAGACATTGTTGACTTAAATGTTTACCTTATAAAGGTGCTGTGGCTGATGTGGGAACAAACAGGTGCTTCTTTGCACATCCAGTGAAGGCTGTATCAAGGATTGTGCAATCAATTAATCAAATGATTACATGTGAATGTTTTTTTTGTTTTTTTTAAATTTCTATTTTACTTTATCAAACCTCGGAACCCTAAAACTGGCCAGTGGGTTTCGAAAGGCATGATATCCTTAAAAATTAGTAAAAAAAAAAATGATCAAAGTGGTATGGAATGCGTCCCGGTGGGGGCACCGGAATCTTTCTGCATGGAGTCTCCATGTTCTCCCCGTGCAGCGTGGGTTCTCTCCGGGTTCTCTGGCTTCCTCACACACAGTCCAGAAACATGCTGAGGTTAATTGGTGATTCTAAATTGTCCGTAGGTGTGAATGTGAGTGTGCTTGGTTGTCTGTCTCTAAGTGACTGGTGACAGACTGGTGACCTGTCCAGGGTGTCCCCTGCCTTCACCCTGAGTCAGCTGGGATAGACTCCAGCCCCCCCTGCGACCCTCGTGAGGATCAAGTGATGTATAGATAATGGATGGTATGGAATGGAATCAGAGCATATATCAGAATTACTGGATTAAATTTTTTTGGATGGAACTAAACAGTTCAGTCTGAAGGATGAACCAAATCTAAGCCTAAAATTATGACATTTCATCAAAACCACTTTATTCTACATGTCTAATTCAAAAACATGCCAAAATACAGATTGTAACAGAGCCTCTAAAAAGTTTTTTTTCTTTTTTTCTTATAAAAGAAGCCCTGTTTGACTCAGCTCTGACCAACAGTCACGAGTGTCAGAAATGATTCAGCTGAACTGCAGGCTGTGTTTACACAGAGCTGACTGGAGATAAGTATGACAACAAACAAATTTAAAATGTGGGTGTAGAGTCACTATTTTTTCAGTATTGGTGACATTTTTTGCCACTTGGAAAAATGTTTTTTTGTTCTTTTCTTTTTGGGAAATAAATAGTAAAAGAAATCAGCCACCTGTTTTTTATGTTCTCTACACCTTTACCCATCATGATGCCGTTTTCTTTGCAACTGGAAAATGAAAAATGGAGCCAACACTGAGTAAAGATGTGACAGGAATTAAATAAAACGCTCAGAGACTGCTTGGGGTGCAGAGGGTAAAAATAAAATAAAATTTCACCCCCAAAAAATGCATAGATTGCTGAGTCCTGTGCACAATTCAGACAAGACAGCAGCTCTCTGGGCAAAGGCAGAGGAGGTCAATATGCATTCTGACAGGCAGAATGACAAGCTGCAGAAATATCATTATGGACATGTATCAGAATCCAGCAGACAAAAAAATGACACGACACCTGTGGCAGTTTCTCTGACGTTAGCAGTCAGCTAGTTAGGCAGCGAGTTGAAAGCATTAAGCCGGAGTGACTGTGGTTTGAGGCAGAGTAGTTAAACAGTGTAAATCTGCCTTGTATTTATAGTCACTGTTCGCTAAATCAGCCTCTGACAGGTGATAAAACCCCACACTGCCGACTGATGGTTTAGCTGACACAGTTTCAGTTCACTAACTTAGCTTTCAGTATGTTGGTTGTTGTTGATAAGATCTAAAGGCTCCTGTATTTGACTTTACTTGCTTTCACCCCAAACAACGATCATATTGAATTAAACACTGACTCGTGTCGGTCTGCTCTGTGGACTGTAAGCTGAAGCACTGGCATCATGTAGGCTAGTTTGGATTTACAATACATACTTTTGACACTGTAGACAGTTTTCTTTGAGCTCTGTTTTTGGTCTCCACCACCTCCTGAGACAAATATCTGACTCTTTAGCCACAAGATGCTGCACTATTGTCACCAGCTAGTAGTGAACAGTGAAGTGAAAACAGCTGCCTGATGAGAGCACTGGATCAAACCAGTAAAGATGAGTGCTGTAAAACCCACACAGTGAGCTAAAAGACACCAACAGGCTTTGTACAGGTGAGGGGCCTTTGGCTGACAACCTCTGTGGGCTCATGGCCACCATTGGTTCTTTATGTTTTGCATCTAGTCACTTGATCTGTTATTCATATAAAAATATTGGATCGTGCAGCTTTAAGGAAACAGATATGACAGCGCTGAACGTACTGTTCTCACAGCAGCATCAGTGCAATGCAGCAAAAACATCTGAGCACCATCTTACATTTGAAAGTACAGCGTTAGTGCTGTTGGCAACAGGCAGCACGGCCTTGTGTTCATGCAGAGTAACTGAAAAACATCATGTACCACGTTCTTCTGATTAGCAAAAGCACAGGCGAAAAAACAAGAAGGAATGAAGGACAAAAGCAAAATCACACACACAAGCTTGCAGACTCTGGCAGAAGCACAGAAATAATAAAGAGCATAAATGTCTTGCACATTGTCAGTATGTGAATCATACATGACGTACTCTGCAGGACATGTCATCATTCTTTTGTGCATATTTTAATTTGTGCAGATGTGATCGCATGTGACTGTGTGTATAAGACAGTCGTGTGCTAATCAAAGCCTCTCATCTCCCTCACATCAGCACACTCTGTGTACCTGTCTGCTCACTTACGTACACTGTGGTTTCTCAACCAGCCCTGCAGTACGCTTGCTGCCACAGATAAGGGCTGTTTATCTCACCACGGTGGCTTCCTCTTCAGCATACAAACACACTCCATCTCTCTTTCACTTCTTTTTTTTTTATGTTGATGCTGCTGAAAATGCTGCAGCTTCGCATCTGTTGTATTGAGCTGCTGCTCTTCGAACTTTGCGCCAATCTTTCCTGTCTGAGAAAAGATCACGATGTGCAAAAGCCCTCGGATGGTGGTGTTTGAGATCTTGTGAGCTAACACACCCATGAGCTGCATTCGCACACTGACACAGGTTGCATGCATGCACTAACAAGCACCCTCACAAACTCCAGGAAGCAAACACACACACAATGAGAAAGATGCATGTCAGGAATCCTCTTACACAACCGCCCACATCACTCTGCTGTGTGACATGGGAAAATCTACACTAGAATTGAATCTGGGAGCAAAAGCCAAAAGCCTTTCAGTGCACCGGTGATTGACAGCCATCTCCTCCTTGTACCAGCAGCATTAAAGTGTCAGCTGTAATAAACTCTGCAGACTGGTCTCCAGTTGTTTGCAGAAGCTAGCTTTGTTCCTCTGCAGAGCAGATTAGATTTCAGAGCTGATTAAAGATTACAAGCTGGTCCTAAACGCTGCTTAGCATCCTTTTTAGCAGTTGGCATAGAGGAAGTCGGCCTTTTCTGAGACTATGGAGGTATCACATATGTTTATCTTCTTACAGCACCTCCAAAAAAAACATTATACTAGTTTGGAAACCAGTGCTTCACAGTTAGAAATACAGATTTTTTGCAAAAGTTAAAAACTAAAACAAATCGGGGACCTGTATGTGATGAATAACTCTGTGATGTGAAGCCAGCTGTGTTGTTGTGTATTCAGTGACAGAAAGCCTGTGTCACAGAACAAGTATTGAAGTAATATGAAAAGCTCTAGGTTCTTCTGTTATTGTGCAGCAGAATTAAAACTAATTGGAATCCTGCTGCAGCTTTTTAACTTAAACAAAAATACTACATGTAGCATGGCAAAAGACCCGATGCTTCGGTTGAGATTAAAAGACCAAGAAGGGATGTAGTTTGTCAACATTTCTTAATTTACAACATCTAGAATGGAAAATTAATTCAAGGTATTTTGTAACAGTTCAACAGAGATTCAAAGATGATCCATAGGTTTCTGAAAACCAACTTCAAGTTAGAAGCCAGGTTTGTTTGAGATTTTAAAGGTTGTTAGTTAACCAACAAAACACTGCAAACTCCTTCACATTTCTGTTGCTGAGTTTTAAGTTGCAGTGCAGTCCTGTGTGAGACGGACACGGCAACAAGTATGTCTCCGTTTGGGTTGGAATGAACTGACATTAACCTTGAAAGTCTCGCCCATCATTGCCACACCATGGAGTGCTGACAGGAGGAGTGTTCAGGAGGAGGAGGGGGGCGATAGGACAAAAAAATGAGAGAAAAATGAGTTGGAGATGGAGGGGGGCGGGTAGGCAGAGAAAGTGGGGTAAGAGGAGAGCTGGAGCGATGGCGTGAGAGAGCACCTGTCCCACTGGAATCGGGTTCGCTTGTGGTTAACCAGAGTTGGCAGCACCTCAGCTTGACCTTGTCCCCCTGCTCCCCTCTGATCCCATTAGGGGCGAGGCACCATGGCAGGATACCCCCCCCCACACACACACACACATACACACTTTCAACACCGCTGCTCACCCTCCCTTGCTGTCCCCTCATATCCTTACCCCCATCTTGGGCTTGTCCTTATGGGGGCCCTGGACAAACCTCAGGCCTGCGGAACAAACAGGCCGCTAATGTGGACAGACAGGACAGACAATTAGAACCAAGCCCATGCTGCATGCGAGTGTGCGCGAGCGTAAGAAAGGATGCGTGGAAAGGCACTTCAAAAATGAACACGTTCACAGAACAAGACACCTCTGGCCCAAATGTAAAAAGTCACGCCTCACATACATGTGCAGACTGACAGGCTTATATGTATACGTGAGCAGAAATCTCAAGAAGGTCAGCAACCCACATCAATGGCTCTCGACTGCTTTCTCATCATCACCCAAATCTTCTGTCGGCCACAAGATCGTGACCTAGATCTCAGCGCTTCAGAATGGTCTCAGTCTTTGGTTTTTATGCGTACCACACTTCAACAAGCCGAGCGGGTGAATGTGCTGAATCTCCAGCATTAGTAATATTTACAGACCGACTGGAAGTGACGTGGTGACGGGGAACCACCGCATGTAGGTAAAGCGAAAAAAAAAAAAACCCGTGTCACTACAAGTAAGCAGAAATAACACAAAATTCTCTTTGTGAATTTGTCGCTCTTCGCGCCGCTGTCAAGATTTCCCCAAACCTGTTTTTAGTTCGTGTCGGCTGACAAACTCTGACCTACTTGGAGAATTATGTAAGAATAGGAGGGAAGTGGAGGCCACAAAAAAAACCAACCTTTAAATGCATATGTAAACAAAGTGTATGACCTTGCCTGATGCAGAGAGAGTCTCACTATAATTTCGGCGCCCCGTCCATAAAAAACATACTCATACATAAATTTATCCTCACTGCATCTCTGAGCTCTGCTTTGCCTCGGTCGGAACAAAAGAAAAACCCCAGTCTGTGCATTTGTGGTTTCAAATACAAGCAGCGCATGTACACACTATGCTAAAGTTAGCATCCGTCTGAGTGTTTGGCACAGCCAGACCTCTGTAACCATAGACCCAGATACATTGAGCCACATATATCTGTATAAATGCAGAGTGTGACACCATCTTCTGTGGGACCTGAATGAGGATGCAAAGGGTTGTTGGTGTAACTTGGTAAGACAGATAGAGGAGAAACAAGACTGTTGTTTGTCTGTAGAAAACCGAAATTTAATAAATATCCTTAATATACTTCTGTTTGACCCCAGAATGGCTGATGGATAGTAAATGAACATGTAAACATGAGTCCAGATTCACAAATAGGTACAAATTGTACAACATGCAGAATCACTTAAATGAAAAATAATTTAAAGTTGAATGACTTCTCAGTAGTTTCATTATTTCTACGTAGAACAGTGGAGCGTATCCTCTTATGGACGATCAAAAACAAATACTTTAGAAACACTGTATTGAAAATACAGAGCCCAAAGCAGAATGCAACATCACTAACACACAAGTTAGGAAAAAAAAACCCTACTAAAACACAACTTGCTACATCAGTAATGTCCTATTTGCTATTCCTATTTCATTCTAACTGCATGACAGTTGTTC
This sequence comes from Stegastes partitus, assembly GCF_000690725.1. Taxonomy (NCBI): domain Eukaryota; kingdom Metazoa; phylum Chordata; class Actinopteri; family Pomacentridae; genus Stegastes; species Stegastes partitus. Next base: position 672,637 of record NW_007577806.1, on the reverse strand, counting down.
TAAAGGTTTTTAAAGGTCGTGTCAGTCAGCATGCCTCCATCATGGCTCCACATGAAAAGGATTACCAGATGGTTTGAAAAATTCAGATTGACAAAGATGGGAAACAATACAAAAGGTTCACAGACAGTGACCAATAAAAAACTGTGGCAACACAATGACAGCAGCGATCAGGACGTCTAGAAGGATCCACAGTACCACTAATCAGAGTAACTGTCCTCCTGAAATGACACAATGCACTACTTACACAATCTAGCTGTAAAAACCAGATGTGCGAGGGCCTCCTACTTGGCACAAGAGTTATCAGAGGAAATCAGAGTTTCTTTGACAGCCCAGACAGTGTGAAGGATAACATCAGCCTTCAAGAGAAAAAAAAAACCCTTTGTTTGCTCTTTGGCACAAAAACGCTACATTAAACTTTGCCAAAGAACATGAAAGTAAGTGTGATACATTTGGGAGCACATTTTTTGGTCTGGTGAGACTAAGATAAATTTGTACGGCTTATATGGGTTGTTTGGTACGAGCCTTGTCACGACTACCACAGTGAATGTATAGTCCTGACAGTGAAGCACGGAGGTGGGAGGGCAATGAAATGCATGACTGCAAAAGGTTATACTAAAACACTGGCTGCCAAGATGACTGCCAGCCTGCAGAGGCCTGACTAAAGAGGAATATTCCAGCATGATAACATCCAAAGCACACTGCCAAACGTTAGCTGACTTGAGTCCATCCATCATCTATACACCGCTTAATCCTCACTAGGGTCATGGGGGGGCTGGAGTCTATCCCAGCTGACTCAGGGCGAAGGCAGGGGACACCCTGGACAGGTCACCAGTCTATCACAGGGCCACACTTAGAGACAGACAACCAAGCACACTCACATTCACACCTACGGACAATTTAGAATCACCAATTAACCTCAACATGTTTTTGGACTGTGGGAGGAAGCCGGAGAACCTGGAGAGAACCCACGCTGCATGAGGAGAACATGGAGACTCCAAGCAGAAAGATCCCGGGTGTCCTCACCTGGATGTGAACCTGCGACCTTCTTGATGCGACGCAACAGTGCTAACCACCAAGCCACCTCGCAGCCCTGACTTAAATCCAACAATCCAAATTCTGCAGATCCTGGCATTCTCCATGCAGAGGAGGATTGGATACCCGGTATTTAACAAAATGAAAAATCTAAGTCTCAGTACTGATTTTTGTTGCATTAAATTTCTACTGTGGGGCTTGTATTTTTAACATAGTGAATCAAAACTGTTAGTTTTTAATGTTACATAAGGACAAAATACCTACTGTTTAACTTAGAAGTACTGTAATTAATACAAGATCACCCAGTTTTGAATCATTTGACCTTTTAGTGATATTGCTCAAGTGTATACTTATTACTGTTGTGTACTGTACATATACAGCTCAATAATCCACTTCCCCCAATTCCCTCACAGGCTTCTGCTGCTGAACCTCCAGCCACAGGCCTCTGGTCACAAACACACATCAAGACAGGTTGAGACGTGTCTCCCACAAGACAGTCTGCCTTCCCCTTTGGCAGATCAGCCAACACATCCTCACGTAAACAGGTTTGTGTGTTGGCACACGCTCACATTAAGGATACTAGAAGGCAGGCGTGTAGCCACAAATACTGCACATCCCCACACACCTCTAAGTGCAGTAGAGACTGACAGGCCGGTGCACGTCAGCACACCTTCAGATCCATGAGCCTGTCCAAGAAGTTACAATCAGACACGCAGATCAGCAAGATGTTAACCAGTGACAGCTTTTTTGATTTACATGATCTGTGTGAGTTAAGCACAGACGCACGGAATTCATAAACACATCAAAAGCCAACGTGACACCAAATTCTGAGAAAGCAGACCCAAAAACAGAAGCGCCGTGGCACAGGAAATTCAAATGGCAGTGTGGCTGCAGAGTGAATAAAAGTGGAAACAGAAACAAACAATAGAAGGGACTGGATCCAGGAAATGTTATGACTATTATTTCCTATAAAAAACAGTAAAGTATTTTGGCAGCACTGACCTCACATCCAAAGGAAAAAACAGTTTTCAGACAGGTTAATTTGATGATGACGCTGTAGCAGCAGATTTCCAACTCTAGATCAAAATAGTGGTTTTAATGTCTTTGCTTGCTTCTTCTGAATGGCTACTGTCTTTGAAAAACGGGGACAGCTGCAGTGGTGTGATGATAATGTCATCTGATTCAAGGCATTCTTGAATTAATTTGATTTTCATTGAAAAATGTGGAAATATTTTACTCTGCCAGATTTAAATTGCCTCAAGAATAACGCAATTCTGAAACTCACAAGCAGACCAAGTGGCTGTAATAGGAGGCATGTGTGCAGTGAATCACAATTAGTTTTTGATGATTTTTCACTGACGTGGGAATCTATAATTATCCATGTGTCACTCATATTGGATCCAACAGGAGTCTTCTGTGGAACCTCTACTGTCTGTACACTGAGATAGCTGCTGGTGCTACTGCTGCTGTCACGCCTGCAGGAAACCAGACGAAGGTCCGCTTAGGTCAACTCCCACTTCAAAGAGCAACAGTGAGCTTTGTCGCCGGGCTGTGGGCAGTGAGCTAGAGCGTCCTGGGGCTCCTGCTCCTTCGCACAGTAATGGGATTAAGTCTTCCACAGGGCAGATTAAGGGGCTCCAGGTCCCACCCTGTTCTCCCTGCCAGTCTAGGTAATTCCCTTCCGCTGCATCCGAATTTATTGGTGATGGCAGAATGGGAATGCTCTCAGTCTATGCAAATGAATTCCTCCATTATGAAATGCCTTGCTATAATGTAAGCTAATGTATTTCCATGCATTTCAATTTAGCAACGGTTACTCAACATAATGTTACATGACTTGATATACTTCAACACAGCGTACCTTAATGTAATATACTGGAACACGGTATGCCATGATACTACATATAACATTCACATTCCACAACATAACATGACATGATATGGCATCTTGTAATGTAACAATGCAAAATTATATTTCATCACGTCTTTCTGTACTATGACTGTACAAGACTGCAAACATGTGACATAAGATGAAATACCATAACATACCATGACATGATGTGGAAATATACCATAATAGGCCATCACATGGCATGACATAACATGCAACAGACTAACTGACATGATAAGCTGACACATAAACTGTATATAAAAGATGGATGTAGCTTCTGGGTCTAAAAAGTGAAGCCAAGTGCTTTAAACTCTTTCTGATGGCCAGCAGGGGGGCAACTCCCCGCGCTGTGAAAAGAGGTCTGATGGTATAGAAGTCTATGAGAAAATGACCCAACTTCTCACTTGATTTGCTACCTCAGCAAACATGTTCCTACTGAGTTTATGGTTTAAATAACTCAAACCGAGTCTCCTTCAATACAGAATGATGTTCATTTTGTAACATGTTCATTTTGGTACATTGTAGAAGGGGGCTATCCTGTGATTGACAGTTTGCTGCTGTATTGCTGTGAGTAGTTTCCTCAAGTTCTCAGTCAGATCCATCATCCACCTGTCATATTTAGTTTAAAAAAAAAAGGGGGGGATGATCAAATTCCAGACTCAGGTCACAGAGTGGCAGTCCACAAACAAATGGGTAATGTTACAGCTGCTACATCCAGCTTTTATATAGTCTAAGGGCACACAGTAACACACTATGACATAGTTTTACTTAACATACTGTAACATACAGTATTTACATACACATTTATTTACACACATGAAATGCAACAACACACTGTGATGCCATGTCAATATTCCACATGGTGCTGTAGTACCACACATACATTTGAGATGGTATTGCATACTGTAACATAATATAACATAACATGACATGACCTGTGAGAATTCTTCTCAGACTTTCAGTGGTCTTGCATCCATGGCATTTGAAATGTGAGCAGGCGGAATGAGATTAGGCTAGTATAGATGTAATAAGTTGGTCCATCTAAATATAGTCATAGGGGATGCAGTTATTATTACACATGCAAGGCATGTACAGGCACGCTGCTGCAGGCTTAAATGTACAAACACACACATTCAGACAATTACATGTATGTTTCCATAGAGTGGTACGATTCCTCACAGTCAAAGGTTAAGTTAGTGAGAGATACAGTCAGTTTGGTTTTGTCTGGTTGTTTTTGTGATGCATTCCAGAATGAGCTGAGGACACAGACCTCAAAATTAAAAAGAAAGTGGTGTTACGTAACTGGTCATCAATTGACAGGCTACTATAGACAAGACAGTTATAAATGAATCCACCAGGCCACGGCTGCTGTAGTGACAGAGCTGACTGTCAGAGGCTGATGTTACTCTGAACTTGTAGGAACACTGACCCCTAGTGTAAGATTTTTTATTTTTTTTATTTTTTTTTTAACTAACTTAAGCTTTCACTACTAGCAGATGTTTATGTAATTATTGTGTAAATCCTTAAAGAAGAGGGATAGCCAAAAAAATATGATTAGCTATTAGTAATATGGATTAAGGTGATCATAAAGGGTGTGTTGCACCAGGCACAAATTAATGCAGTTCTTCATTTGTCATGTTTTTTCCCCTGTTACTTACTCTGTTTGTATAATGTGATGCATTGTATTATGTAAGCAAAAGTAATCAAAAAAACATCACTCAGAGATTCTGTACTATAATGATAAATGTAGGTGTGCTTCATCTTGCTTCTCACTCTCTGCTTTCTCCCCTTTTCTGTCTTCTGTGTTTTTAGCTCCATAATCCAATTTGGTGAGAAGCATCACTTCACGCACACGCATACACGCACATGAACAGACGCACAGCATCCTGGGCCGTAGTGTCTCTGGCCCCCGCTATGTTGAAGTTTCCCTCTCGGCCCAGCTGGCAGAAGTTACAGCAGGGCAACAATGTGCCTGCAGGACGGGCCAGAACGGGTCCGGGACAGGGGCCCCACGGCCCCGCTGAAAGGCTCCTATTGTCCAGCCCCACCTCCATCAGGGACCATTAATTATGGGCCGCGGAGCACGGCTCTGAGTCAGATAAAGTCCAACCTCCAAACTCCCCTTCCAAAAACACACAGAACTAGGCTCCCCCCCCCCCCAAGTTACAGCATAAACACAGTGATGGGGCTTAACAGAACCAGCTCCTCTCCCCCGCCACCCCTCCAACACCCCCTCCTCTCATCTCTGCTGGCTCTTTTAATGAAGCCAAGCTGAGCGCTGAGCAGAGAGCCAGTTTAGCTCCAGCAGATTTTTTTCTTTTTGAGGAATCTACTCTGCAGGGGAGAAAGAGAAAGGGAAATCAAAGGTGTTTTCCTCCTGTTTTCTTTTGTCCCTTCAACCTTCACCAGGGGATTTGAGATCACGGTGGCTTTTGTATGAGTGTCAACTGCTCCCCCTTTTACACCTTTACTTTTATCCTCCTCATTCAACAACTGTTGTTGGACGTGACACGAGAGGACATGAGCACGCAAGCAGCAGTTGCATTTGCAGAGCAGCAAAATATTGTTTTTTTTCTCTTATGACATGGTTTGTAAAGATTCTCAGGGCCTTAGGGCAGGGGTTTGCTGGAAACAAGCTCGTTTATACAACCTGTCATCTGCCCAAATTTGAAGTCAAAGCCTTTATAGCCGTGCCAGATTGCTGTTTCAGACCGGTTGGAGGGTTAGAATGCTGTTTAGGCCAAAATACATCACCGCTAAATAGTGCACGTCAAATACACCACCACTTTTATTTTCTATGTAGACGGTTGAGCATCACCCCGAGACGCTTCATACTACAAGGTGAACATTTTCAGTTATCAGATAATAATCAGCATAATTGACAAAAAAGTGGTAAGAAATACAAGATTCCATGAAGTCACCATGAAGAAGGTCACATCAAAAAGGCTTATTATAGTATGCAAACAAATATACAGCTGCTTAAAAAGTGCCATTCTGTACATGTGGAAACCCCCATCTGCATCGTGTGCTGGATCGCCTACACTGTGTAAAGAAAATGACTGAGCTTGAATTTCATTTCAAGGAAGAGGAAGACGTTGCAGGGAGTCAAATCTGGTGAGTAGGAAGGGTGGAGGGCAGCACTTGTGTCGGCAAATAAGCTTGTCCCCTTTTCAGAGCGTTTTGTCATGACGGAGCACCCACACATGCCGGTTCAGGGCCAAATGTTCTCCCTCAGGTGCCTCAGGACATTACAGCAGAAGTCTGGATTGGCATGCTGACCTCGAGGGACGAACTGTCGAAGAAAATGACGAGCATGCTCTTGGTTGCACTTCTGACCCGACATGCCATCAGTGGTTTTTGGAGACTTCTGCTTTTGCGACTAGTGATGAGTCCTCCCAGGCCTGCTGACGATGATCCTCACAGACTTTGACACAGAGCTGCTTCTGCTGGTCCACGTTGAAATCCCCAAACGTGCACCTGCAAGTGGTACACGACTGTAGCCTGTACTGGTTGTGAGCACCAGGAACAGACATTTTGATCACAACTCGAATGGAAAGCACATGTGCAAAGGTACGGACACTTACAAAAGCACCAAAAAAAAAAACTGCAGTTCACTGGGCTGGCTTACATAAATATCTCATGCACAGCTCACATGATGGGAAGGTGCCCGCAGCACAGTTAAGTGAACAGAAACCGTAATACACATATTCTGGCAACATTATAGAGAGCACAGTACAATAACTTTCAATTTTGGGCAAATGAAATGCCAAAAAGATTTCACAAGAATAAAGAAATCAAATAAAAACAAGATATATAATAAGATTTTACATAATAAAACCAGAATGACATCATCTGGTTTCATTATTACAGTGTACTGTTCGATCAACCCCGGGGATGACACATTACATTACACATCCCTCAATAATGTGGCGCCACCCAAGAACAGTTGCTCAATACAAAACTACATTTTGATTTGGACAATAACCTGTGGTCTAACTGCAGCCAAACACTAGACCACAGCTAGAACCCCTGGAGTTGGATTCATTTATTCATAGCAACTTTTACACATTCACATCATAAAAGAGTTGCATAGCGGCACGCACGAGGCCTCAATCAGAGCAAATGAAACACCGTGAAAAAGGGGTTTCCAGAGCACAAATCGGAATGAATTGGTTTGGGCAGGATGTGTAAAGCTGAAGGCCAAATGTGTATCACATTCAACCATATGGGCTTTAGAGAAAGTCATGAGTGTGTGCCTGGCAATTTATGAGACCCAGGCCGAGCTTGGGTTTGTTTTTGAAATGCTGTCATGTCGTATTTAGAGAGCAGATATGAGTTTTACGCCTGGAGTGATGCGTTTAAGGACCTGGAGTTAGGCAGGTCATATTTAGCCTGGTTATATTAACTGTTTATTTTTCAGAACTGGAAACAGAAAAAAAAACTTTAATAACTCTCACAGGGAAATAGTTCTGCAGCAGGTGTTCTTTATTACTAATAATGCTGGCCAAAAATGAAAGAACAGATCGCCTCTACGGGTAGATTAATTTGTACCAGGTCGGAAATTCATACCGCCTCCAGGAAATAGCCACATGGTTGCATGCTTAAATCCTACATGACCAAAGCTCTCACCCGGCTCTGCTTATATATGTTAGCATATACAGTATCAGCTTGTTTTGAGCAGTGCAGGTGATGACTGCTGGACACATGATGTGCTTGTGGATGAGGTCATTCAGTACGTTGCTGTAGACCATGTTGAACTGGAGCCTCTATGCTGGAGAATTGGATTCTTTCAGACCGGCTAACCAGATTCATTCCCATATCAGAGTCAGACAGCAGACAGAGCCTCTTTTCCTGCTAGCCTTGAAATAATATTGTTGCTACCTATGGATGAGTAGTTAGTCTTAACAATATCATTGTACTCTACATATTGTTGTTACTTTATTTACTGTAAAAATAACATGTAGCATCAATACAGTTCTCAGAGCGAATTAAGTGAAACACTGCTTAACTTCATATGTTATGAATGTTAGCCAACACCTTAATACTTTGGGAGGATAATGAAGCCTGTTGCTTTTATGTGATATTTGGTGGCCTGGACCTCAGTATACTGAGAGAACACCACCCTCTAAACTCCCAGCATACGCTTAATACTTAAATAGCGCTTATGCTAACCGTTTGGTTTGCATAATCAGATACTGCACTCATCTAAACTATATGGATCTAAGCTTAGATGATGTATAAACCATGGATGTGAAGATGTGACTCTTCTGGTTGTAAAAATCAGTCTGATTGTATAAAAGTCTTTGTGAAAACAACCCGTCTTCTCTCTTGATCTGATACCTCAATAGACATTTTACCAAAGAGTTGAGGCTCTCCCTCACTACTTTTACGACTTTTTTTAATACAGCATGATGCTCATTCTGTAAATTGTGGTACTATTTACAGTAAAATAGATGAAAAAGAGGCTGCAAGGTGGATCAGTGGGTAGCATTGTTGCCTCGCAGCAAGAAGGTCGCCGGTTCACGTCCTGGTGAGGACGCCTGGGATCTTTCTGCGTGGAGTTTGCATGTTCTCCCCCGTGCAGCGTGGGTTCTCTCCAGGTTCTCTGGCTTCCTCCCACAAGTCCAAAAATATGTTAATTGGTGATTCTAAATTGTCTGTAGGTGTGAATGTGAGTGTGCTTGGTTGTCTGTCTCTAAGTGTAGCCCTGTGATAGACTGGTGACCTGTCCAGGGTGTCCCCTGTCTTGACCCTAAGTCAGCTGGGATAGACTCCAGCCCCCCACGACCCTAGTGAGGATTAACCGATGTCTAGATAATGGATGGATAGATGAAAAAGACAGGTATGTTTTAAGGCGGGGCCACCTTGAGATTGACAGGTTGCTACCATATTGAAATCCATAGTATCTTCAAGGTCTCAGTCAGCTGAGACCTTACTCGCTGTGTCCGGTGTCAAAACTTTAGCTCTGGCCAAATTCCGCACTCAAGGCTCCAAAACAGTAGCCCACAAACCAGTTGGTGATGCCACGATTGCTACACCTTCCTTTCACAAACAATCCGTGGATCTAACTTTATAGCTGTGGATCAACTCAGGGCCTGTATCCTCTGCAGGCTGCATGTCAAGACCGGATGTGTCAGGGCCATCCTATTTCAACAGGTTCCTTCAAATGCAGCTTTTGGGTGGATTCTTAGCAACTCAGGTCAAGCATAAACTAAAGAGAGACAACTCGATTTTTTCCCTAATTATCAGATTAGATTACATTAAGTCATTCATTCATCATTTTGGGGAAATTCAAGAAATTATGACAGACTCACAAATGAAGCAGCAGCCCATGAATACACTTTAAAATGTTAGTACTGACTTGGTTGAAAATGTTTAATGTGTCCCTACAGCTGTCATGGTTGGTAGGCAGCAGAATGCTTTGAGATGTAAGGGTGAGGGTTGGAACAGGCCAGTGAATGCTTTGTGGTCTATGAACACCGTCATAGATTGCATCCTTTTAAATCAAAATGTAGACACAGCCTACAATACCTGCACAAACAAAGTACGAAGCGGTTAAGTTTAATATATTGCAGGCCGCCTTGACACTATAATTATTGTTAGTTATTTTACCACATGTGATTATACAGACATTTCCTTGTGTCACTTAGTATTTACTATCTGAGACGTTCATCTTCCGAGTGCAACCTGATTTAGTAAATAACTAATTTACAAAGAACTTAACAAGGAATAACCCGTGCAGCCCCGTCCAGAGCTAAAACAAAGCAGGATGACGTGTTTATATGGGAGGCTGACAGTAAGAGAGAGAGACAGAGATGTATTTATGTATGGAAATCGTATGTGTTAGGCTGTTTATAAGAAGCACAGACGGAGCGGGAGAGAAGGAAACTGTTTTGATAAATGAATGAGGACAGAAACTCGGCCTCTGAAAGTTATACATGCTCACACATACCTCAGAGAAAGAAAAAAAAATGAGAGGAAAGTTCTCTTTTTCCTCACTCATGACATTCCTCCTCTCTTCTTCTTCTTCTCCTGCCTTGGTCTGACCCTCGTCTCTCTATTTCCCCAGAGAGGAGGTTACATAACATATTTCCAGCAACCCCCACCAACACACACTCCTGCTACACTTCATCAGTTCCTGTCCCTCGCCCCCCTCACCTCGTCTCTCTCTCTCTCTCTCTCTCACACACACACACACTTGTCAGCTGTGAAATATTTCTCCCCCAGATCTTTTCGGCTGGACACTGAACAGACTCTCGAATGCGTCGAGAACCTTCTCATGCCCTGATTCTTCTCTCTCTCTCTCTTTCCACATTCTCTCCCTTACGCTCTCTCCCTCCCTCCCCCCCCCCGCCTTTTTCTCCCCTTTCATCTATCAAGCAAACACCCTGTTGCATTAATCAGGGTTTTTTTTCCCTGCCACCCTCACAATGGTTCTGTTTTACATCACTGATTGGGGATGTGACCCCCTCTCTCACATACACACACACACACACACACACCACGTCTTTCTTTCACTCTCTGCTCACTGTGTTTCCCATAATGCAGCAGTCAGAGAAAAATGGGACCCCAACCCGACGGCTTTGGCGAAGGGGTCGCGGGGTGGGGTGAAGGGGGTTGACACCAAGGTCAGCCGTGTCAGAGCCGGGCCTGAGGGTGGGAGCGTGGGTGGTTCTCAAGGGTTGTTTGGATTTGGACAATAGGGCTCCCTGACACCTGAAGAGAAAAGATGCACGGCAAAGAGGCCAGATATGAATGACCAGTTGGTCACAGTTTTCTGAGATGCACTGTTTTCACTAGCAGGGAGTTTTTGGGGGGTCCTTTTGTTGATGACAAGTACAAGTGTATTGAAGTATGATGTGCTGGGAGATGCGTTGGTACATTAGCATATTAGCATCTTAGATATGGACCCTCATACATCACTGGCTTTATCTTCTGTTTTACTCTAAATAGGACCCAGTTTGCAAAATGAACATCATGCGGCATTCAAAAAGTCTTGAAACTAGCGATTGAGACCTTCATGTCCATAGGAAAATGTTTATTGAGGTAAAAAGGAAGTGAGCATACAGTCAGACATCTTTTCACTTCCACAGGAGTCTGCTGGTAAACAGAAAGAAAGCCGGTCTAAGTCAGTTCTCTTTTTAGACCTGGAGGCAAAGTCCATCTGTTACATAAAGTCTGTGGTTACCTGTTGGGAGTTGATAAGGAAAAGAAAAGAAATCAGATGGGAGCAGAACTGCGAGCAGTCAGATGACCATACAGGCTTTATAGAAACCTTCAAGTTCAACTTTGACCTACAGTACATGCAATATTGCAGCAGCATCCTGCGCACTTACAGTTTATTAGTTGGGATTTTATGTAGCTAAACAGTTTCCTTGTTTACAATGTGTCACCTAACCACAGTTTCAAGGTATTCTTTACCATTGATCATATTTAACTGATATGCCTTCTTCAAGGTGTTACAGTCAAACAGAATGGATGCTATGAAAGCACAACACTCAGCATGTATCACAAATAGCTGCATAAAAAACCACAGGATGGCATATCTAATTGAACACTTCAGTGCTACGAAGTTCGTCAGTGTGTCTGCACACGGCAGGACCAGTGTGTTGCCTGTCTGTCATTATCTGACACTGTGAAATACTTACAGGTCTGAACTGTCACGCTACACTTTCCATAATATGATGAGGATTTACAGTTTAATCCAGGGCGTCATTGGCAAGTTATTGAACTTAATTATAAAATAATATTTTGGTTACATCATGTTTCATTATTGTTGACTCGCTCTGGAATTGAGGAAAATCTGTGTGTATGTACTCATGTATACTGTGCGTGCCTATGGGTGTGTGTGTGTGTGTCCATATGTGCTGCCACCCTTAGCAAGTTTTTCCCATGCCTCATCCATTGCTGATCATCATGAGTTTAGCTAAACCTTTGAAAACCACAGTGAAGCAAAGCTGTGTTGGCTTTGTTAGGTGTTAGACTGAGTCCACCACAGTCTGGGTGGCAGACTGAGGTCTGAGACTGACTCAGCTGAGAGCCTTGTGACTTGTGCAGTGTGCCCAGGCTCGGACGGCTTCAAGTCTCATCAGCCCGTCTGATTGAGAGGCAGCGAGGGCTGGGGGTTCGCAGACTGGCACAGCGCTCGCTCAGACTTGGCACGGGTCACTGGATCAGGGTTGAACTTCCTTAAACTATGGCTGGTGGTGGAGGGCAGGATGGGAGCTGGGCTGTTTAGGCAGCCTCATAGCAGGACTCCTGCATGGGGTGGGGGGGGTGGGGATTAAAGAGGTAGCGAAGGTAGGTGAAGGGACTGAATGGGGTATCATATTTTGCATCTCTAAAAGCCAGCTCTGACAAAAAGAGAGGCGTCCGTTCCCCTGCCTGACCCGATAATGCACGGCAGGACCCAAATAGGGGCGCCATGCTAATGAGCCCATGCGATTAGTGCGACAGAGTGAGCTAGCAATAGCAAAGGAGGGGAGGGGGCAGTTGGGGTATGAGAGGGTTGTGTCTATTGGCGCTTAATGAGAAGTGAAGTGCCCCCCCTTTCCCAGCACTGGCCCCCGTGCGCTGCTTTTTTGGGGGGTCATTCCAGGCTGCGCTGCACATTAATGATGGGCCACATACCAGCGGATAGAGATGGGTGGTGTGGTGGTAGTGGGGAGGGTTTACTAAGACAAAAGTAAAGCTGTGGAAAAATGCTAATTCACCATTGGCTCGGAAAAGGGTGGCGGAGTTGGTGGTGGGGTAGCAGGGAAGGTGGGGGCGACAAAAAGGCAGGGGGTGGAGGTGGAACGAAAGGCAAGAGTGTAGCGTGCGAGAGATATTTTTGGGAAGGGGGCTTAGAGTGTGTGTGTGTGTGTGTGTGTGTGTACTGGAGTGTGTGGGCACGGCTGAAAGCTGCAGACAAAGGCAGCGAGCGAGGCCTCGGACTCCTGCACAGAGGAACTCAACCCCCTGTTGCATGCTGCTCTGATTTAAAGTCTGAGCGCTCATGATGGATTTAACCCAGAGACTGTTGGACAGTGACATAAACATTCAAACAGCTCCGAGTCGCCTCTAAAAGGTCCAATATGTAAGCGCAGCACCGGGCCCCATGTTGAAAGTCCACATTACTTGGCTTTACCTTACAGGACTTTTTTTTCTCCAAATGAAGTGTTGTGCATGTATTATTATTGTTGTTAGGGTCCGAGCACTAACAGTGCAAGGACCCTATTGAAACCCTTGTGATTATTATTATTCTTCGTTTTTGAAGGCCTAAACACACTCAAAAACTCACCAAAATTTGCACACACACATCCGACTGGTGCACGCAAATCATATCATAATGGAATTTTGGGCTGTCAATGGCAAAATGGCTCCACAGTGCCCCCTTGATAATTTCAAGTACTACTGTTGGGACTACGTTTGGCCTCGACCTACGTAATTTTAAAAGGCACATGCAGCAGGTTGAGGATCACCTGGCTGGAGCAGCTCCCACAAGAAAAAGAAAAGCAGCTACAGAACGAACGCCAAAAAAGCGAAGCGAGAATCTTTGTCCTGAAAATGCAGCTCAGAGAGTCCAAAGAACCGGTGGAGACCCAGGAGAACATCATGAAGTCCGAAGAACAGCAGGACTTCGAGGTCTCCATCGAGAACATGAAAACGTCGTCCATGATGTGCGGAGACATGATGGACGACGAGCTGTAAGAGAAGCTGGAAGTCAAAGACAAAGAAATCCTGACACTCAAAAAGGAGAACCAGAGTCTCTCTGCAGCTTTTAAAGCTTCCCAGAAAGTCCAGAGAGACGAAAACAGATCTCTGGAGGACAACAAAAGCTGCAGGAGCAGAAGGAAGCTCTCGACGAGGAAAGAAAGGAGGTGCAGAAAGTCAAGAAAGAGCACGAGCAGAAGGACAAAAGGCTGCGAGAGCAAAAGGTCTTTCTGGAGAAGCAGCAAAAAGAACTCCAGAAAAATCAGAAAGAGCTCCAGTGAAAGGAAAAGCAGCTGCACAAGGAGAAGATCTCACTTCTTCAGCAGAAGAAAGAAGTCCAGAGAAACAAGAAACAGTCTGAACTGAAAAACAAGGAGCTGCAGGACCAGAAGAAGGCGCTTGAGCAGGACAGAGAAGAACTGCAGAAAAATAAAAAGGCATCAGAAGACATGAAGAAAGAGCTTCAAGCCAGGAAGAAGGAACTTGAAGAGACTCGGAAAGTTCTGGAATCTCAGACTGTCGAAGTCAAGAAAGAGCAGACGGATGTGGAGCGACGGAAAAAAGTTCTGGATGAAAAAGAGAAGGAAGTGGACGAGGTGAAAGAGAAAATGAAGGAACCTTATCTGAAAATCAAGGAGGAGAAGAAAAAGTGGAAAAGAGACAAAAAGAAACTGGAGACGGAGGACGAGAACAAGAAGCTGTGGCAAGAAAAAACAGAAATCCAGGAAAAGAATGAAAAACTGGAACAAGAATAGAAACAAATGGAGGAGAAGAATAAAGGACTCCAGGACAAGAACAAAGAACTGGAGCAAGAAAAGATGGAAATGGAGGTGAGCAATGACAACCTGCAGAACTAGAAGACAGAAACAAAAAGCTGCACGAAGGCAAAACCAAACTGCAGAATGAGATTCAAGAACTGGAGGTGAAACACAACAATGAGGAGCAGAGCGAGAGAAAGAAGAAAAAAGCCGGCCGTTGGAACTGGTTGTTCAGGAAGTCGCGACGAGAAGGAGGCTCTTGAGCTTCCTCTGAATCACCCCTTTCTCACCCTTCAGCTCTCCCTTTACTCCATCAGCACCTCTCTGCCTTTACCTCCTCCATCCATCATCCCTGCATCTCAACCTCTCCATCCTCCTTCAGTCATCCAAAGGAACCTTTCCTCCTTCCCTCGACCTCCCCGCTGTCCTCTCTACCTCACCCCATTTCTCTTTCTACCCCCTTCTCTCACCCCCATCTCCCTCTATACTTTCTATCTACCCCCTCTATTAAACCCCAATCACATAAATCCCATAAAAGAATTAAACAAACAAACTCAATGATATTTCGTCATGTTTCTGCATATTAACCTCAGTATAACTGCCAGCTGTATTGTTGCTGGTCTGTTCTTGTCTTATTTTAGCTACTTACTTTATCTTACTAATGTGAAGAAAAAAAACAAGTAGTAATACATAAGTTTATTTGCAGACTTAAAGTCTGTAACGAAAACAACGTCAATTCCCAGCAAGAAAATAAAACATTTTAAAACATTGGAAACACATTTTTCTACCATGTTTTCCTAATAATAATAATAATAACAAACAAAGAAGATCTCATGTGTTATAAGTGACAAAAACATGGATTTTCAACCCAGTCTCACGTGAAAGAGTCACTTCACTTAATCTATTGTTTCGTGTTCCCCTGCACAAAATTCAAACCAGTACATTTCTGTTGGAATTATCTTTCGTGTCTGGGACACATTTTTTCCTCATTAGACAGCACATATGGTGATGTTTTTGTTGTTCTTTTCTTCCAACAGTCAGGCATTAACTAATTTTCCTGTTACAGCCCGTCCACACTAATAACTATAGAGATCACTATGCAGATGTGTGTCCACACTGACCAACATTAACATTCTGTACACATCAGTGCTGCTATAAACTCCGTATTCATATAAATAGAAAGCATAAAAAATCTATATCCAGGCAGAGGTAAGCTGTTCTGTGATCCCAACGATGTCGCTCATAGCTAATATTGTTTATTTGTGGTAAAATATAAGTGTTTTTACTGTGTTGGGCTGCGTGCTCGTCTTTACGTTCATTTCTCTGTAAACAAATACAACTCTGAAAAGAAGGACACGTGCAGGAAAACGGTGACCGGAATATGTCCTGTGATCACAGCGATGGATAATCTGACTGTTGTAACTGAGAGGCCAGCGGTGGGGAATGAATCTGTAGCTTTGTGAAGCTTTTAGCTAGCTGGTGGAGGCTGGCTACATTAGCTACTAGCCCAGTGTAACCAGTGGCATCTGGTGGTCCTCCGCTGTCTGCCTCTGACTGAGGCAGGCAACAATACAGTGATTCAGGTGAGGAGGGCGGTGATGACGATTTTCTGCGTCAGACCAGAGAGACACGAGGTTTCAGCTGTGAGCTGCGTGTGATCACACAGTTTTATGGGGCGAGGGATTTCC
>NW_007577806.1:615501-654730 GCF_000690725.1 Stegastes partitus | reverse complement strand
AAGAATTTCCTTTGGGATTGATAAAGTTTTATCTTATTAGGGTCCGTGCACTAACAGTGCTGGGTCCCTCTACAAGGCCGGGACCACAAGCCTCTGTTGGTAATCCCACCTTGGTCTGCATCACTTTGCTGACTGTCAACAGACTTTGTTGCATGTGTGTCTTCGGGGAAGGTGCAGTAGTTCTCTGCTATGGACAAATCTACTGCTAGGCCAAAGTAAAGCCATCTGGGAAGCAAACTAAACTTTGAAAAGCTGCACGTCTTCATTTCCACTTCCATCAAAGATATTACGTTTCAGCGTCCCTAAAATCTGGTGGTGTTTTATGTGCTGTGGAACGAGGACAAAGAGACAGAGACGGGCTCGGTTGACCACAAATCCAAATAATGTCGAAGCGTTTGCAGTTGGCACGACTGTACACTGTGTTTCGTAATTCTTTGTTTCCTAATTAGAGGTGCACACTGAGTTCTAGTCCAGTCCACAAAGATGTAATTGTGCAGGTAGTTGTGGCGTCCATGAGAACATGTTGACCAGTACAAAAAGTACTGTAGTAAAACACAATGCTGGAGGTGGACTTGTTGGTTGGGATGAAACAGTCTGGCGTAACCACGCAGAAGCATCAGTTCACTGACCTTACAGGGGTACACCAGCAGTTTGGCACTGGATGCACACAAAGTTGTTGGAATTGTGAGAGATAGATTGCAGGGCATCAGAGGCCAAGATATCTGGAATTTTAGCATTTACTGTGGCTCAAGCTCCAAAAAACTCTTACAATTTCAACATTTTTCACATGAGCAGCCCTGCCAAAAAAAAAAACAAACTTGCATCTTTCAAACTCCATGTAACCGCTTCATAACTTTCTGTGTCGCTATTTAAGATTTAAATTATAAACTCAAAGTGACCATCAACACACGCTTTACCAACATTACATGCAGACCTCATGAAGGCCAACAAACACCTTCCCTCATGGTTTTTGCTCTCCATTAAAATGACGACAACTGAGGCTGACGTGCAGCGAGTCCTCGGAGGGACCCATGCAGTCAGAAGAACCAGGAGGTGGTCCTGCATTCCTGCTACTTTCAGGTGGTTCCAGCGTGGTTTCTGCTGACCCACTTTCCCCTCCTGTCTGCTGCCTGGATAACAGTGCGGTTTAGCAGCAGCAGCGAGAGTTCACACCCTGGGAATAGCTGGCTGCCATGGAGGGAGGGGTGACAACGGTGGAAGAGCAGACTACTGTAAGAGTGTGATTAATGAGCGAGTGTTATGGCCGCACCGCAGAGAACAAAGAGACTAATCTACAGCACATGGAGAGTGGGAAACACTGCACATACCAGAGGGTGGATCTAAAAAACTCACCCACGTCTGCTGGTTAGTTGTAGAGCAGGAGAGCACCGGCTGAAGGTGAATGTTTGGCCACTGATGTTGCATAATATATACTCAAAGGAATGTTCCTCCAGCTTCAAAGTATCAGTAAAGCTGCATATAAGTAACAGTGAAAGTAAATAAAATGAGCTCACAGAGTGTGCACAGGCACAGTTGTGTACATTCCTGCGTGTGTGCAAGTGTGTGTGTGTGTGTCTGTCAGGCCATTGATTAATGTCCGAGTGTGATGGCATGGTTAATCTGCTGGACTCAGGCTTCAGGCTTCTATCTCCTCTTCTGGCTGTGGCAGGTATGTGTTTCCACAGAGAAAAGGCAGGCGCAGTCACTCACCTCGCCCATAAATCACACGCTAAGGCTAATTGATTCAGCTCCGGTTCTTACACAGCTTCACCCACCAAATCCTTAAAGAGGCATCCAGGCTGCCTTTTAACACAGTGTTGGGCTCTGTTATGCAAGCCTCGGTAAAATGCTCATGTTCCCATCAAAAGACTCCACAGAGAGGCAGCTGATTCATGACCTATGGCCGCCACCTCCGGAAGCCTTTTTACAGACCGCTGAGTTTTAAAATGCTTTGTTACGCCGTGTAAGTTTAGTGAGTATGGTGGTGCAGCTTTGGACACCACAGTGGTTAATGAGGTGGTCGGAGATCTGTGATTTTTTGGTCATAATGTTAAACAAGAATAATATTTCCACCAACACTTACAAAAACTTACATTAACTCTGCAAAAGTAAACTGATTCCCATTCAGGGTGAGGTCTCATCATGGATCTGGTCACTGGTGCTGCATTAAGAAATCATTCCACCAGTTACACACTGGACTCTTATGACACTGTCAGAGTCATGATGGTTAAATGCATCCAGTCAAAAGCTGCTGCAGAGATATTGCCTTACATAGTTCCTTCAGTCTTCCTGCTTGTTAAAACCTGATGAATACATATCCCATAATGCGAGAGGAACAGGCTTTAGAAGAAGGATGAGATCATGTCTTTCTACCTCCATACTCCCAGATTCTGCACTTGTGGCACTCAAAGCACTTCAAAATGTTTCTCATACACACACCAATGGTGGCAGAGGTGCTGTACTTGGGGTTCAGGATCTCGTCTAGGACACCTCGCTATTGCAATTAGTGGACAACACACTCTACTACCTGAGCCACAGTGAAGTTCCTTTCAGGTTTACAGAGATAATTGAAGGTAACATCCTTTGTGGATGTGCTCGGCAAAATGTGCCAGTGTCGGTGGCTCGTACATAGGCGTTATATTTGCACAAAATCTGTTTTACTACCAACGCCTTTCTTACACCTGGTTGCCGTAATGCATCCTGTAGCTTCATTTGTGTGCGTTTCACCATCACTATCATTGTCTGTTTCTGTCTGATGATATAAAGACTGTGTCATAGTGTTACTCATACTGTGACTTTTAGGAGTTTAGTGTAGCTTAAAATTTCCCATAAATCAAGCTAACGTTTGTCCTGTTTTTATACATCGTTTCTATTAGCACGGGGAAGCATTTCGGCAGCATTGCTTTCCTAAACCTGGGATGCACTCACATGTCTGTTGACAGGTAAGCCTGACCTGTGTATCTGCATGTTGGGATTGGTTTAACCTGTTGAACCCAAGAGGCCCCAAGAGGAAAGAAATAGTGTTGAACAGTACATTCATCACGAAAAAATATAGTGATGTTGCACATCAAATTAAACAGCAGAACCTGGACCACAAGAATATATAAGCCATTTGTACATGCCTCAAACACAACTCAAACACCAACTAAATGAATTATCAAATTTGGAAACCGATGTAGCGCCACCACGTCAACCCACTCGCCGCATTTCTGCCTCTAGCGCTTTGGTACTTTATGCAAAATGCACAAACAACCCCTCAAACGAAATCAGACAAATTCCAAACATATCCAACAAAGCTCTCTACAATCAAAGCGAGAAATAACCCAAAGAACAGCAAAAACCCAAATCGCTTCATCAAACCGTAGTTGTAACATGTCTCTGTCCTTAGCTGTTTTGTCATGAAAAGTTTATTTTATTGGTTAATCCACACCAGAATCAGTTAGTACTACTTCCTGTGTTACACTGAAATCATTCTGGGCGTTTTTTGGAGGTTTCATTCGCCGAAGGGAGCGAAGGCGTGAACCTTCCATTAGCAAGCGGCTCGTCTTCAAGGTGACGTTCTCCTGATTCTGATTGGCTGAAAGTGCTGTCAATTTCATTTTTGTGGCTGTCGCTATATTCTATAATAAAATAAAATAATAAATATAATAATAATAAAATAAGATTCGATTCGATTCGAAGGAGGTGTCTGGACTGGATATCATTATCAAGATAATGAAGGAGATACAAATTACGTGTTAAAACAGGTGTGAATGGGGCCTAAAAGTGGGGACTTCCTGACCTCTGCTGCTTCAGTTTGGACTATTCCACTCTGCTTTTATGGAAATACGAGGCAGTTTAGGAGCCGAATAGTTTGAAAACTGTCTACAGCTCTTTTCTGCTGTGACAAAACATAGCGCAGACCTGATGTTCATGTAATCTGATTATGCAACTAAAAGAGGTTTCCGTGGTTTTCTCACACATTTTTGTATCGTGTAGGAATGACTACAAACCAGTGGCTCCCCAGTATGATTGGAAATGTGTTCAGATTTTAAAAACACAGGACATGGCTGGTAAAAAGAAAATTGAATTATAATGTAAAACAATGTTCTTAACAGTTACACTATTAAGGTTAAAGCTAGAAAGACTGTAGGCATTGGTCCTTTAAGACCTTATCTTTAGTTTGTTGATATTGTATAATTTCTCTCTCTGGCTGACTGGGTTTGTCTGTCTCTGTTTTCTTTTTTGAAGTTGTGTCTTGTCTGTGGGTCCAGTTGGAAGCAATCTGCTGGCTGGCAGGGAATGAAAGAGCTCCCTGGTTCATCCCTGATGCTCCCCAGCCGCCGTCCGGCCGACTCTCTCTGTGGGCCTCCGTCTCCAGCCCTCCCCGGTGGGCTAAGACCTGCTCAAGGTCCCCTCTGTGATGTGGGCTGCCCAATAAAAGCAGACGCTAGCTGGATTCCCAGGCCCAGTTTCCCTCTGAGTCTTTATCTTTCACAGCGTTGGCTGAGGGTGAAGGGTTGCCAGAGAATTAGGTTTCATCAGGCTCACACTGTCTCCAAACCAAAGGGTGGAAGGAGCTGAAGCAGCTACAGTGGCGTTGTTGTGTCTCCATCTCAGCATTTTCCATTCATTAGGAGAGACTGATTGGAAGCTGTGAATACACAAAACAATCCCTCAGTGTCTGAAAATAGTTCTTAAAGGACAGATTCAGGGTCTGTCTGAATACACCACTCATGTGTCAGACATATATTGAAATAGATATGGATCCATACTGACTATGAAGTGAAGAATTACTACACAATAGGAAACTGGAGACAGAATCCACAGCACACTGCATTCCAAAGTCTAGCCAAAGCTAATATGAACTTCTTTGTCAGTCTGAGTCAAAATAAAGTAGGTACAGTAGGTATTTTCAGTTTTAAATATGAAATTTCCTTATTTTTTTTGTTTCCCTGAATAGTGTCCCCACTTTCAGCTGCATCAGGATTTGTTGCTGGGACACAACACCTGCATTGAAACCTCACATGACTGCAAGGTTGAACAAACCTGCTCTTTTTGGTTAGAGGTCTTAGCTGGATTAGTAGTCGAGGTTTGTTTTGGCTTAACTTTAAAAAGTGTTTTCATAAAGAAGCATGACGGAGGATTTAACTCGGGACAGTGCTGCGATTCTACAGCAAATATAATACATGAGTGTTCATTTAAGAGAGGCCAGAAAAACTGTACAAACCTTGAACTTGACCTCATGTAGAAATGATTGTACAGGCTTTAAGTGTTAAAATTGATGCGCTTTTTTTTTTTTTTCATTTCAGCTAAATTTGAGAGTCTGTACTGCTCGTAATCCATCTCCACTGATGTCTTTTCTGCTCCGGTTTTTGTGTGTCTGTTTCCACGCTCAGCTCTGCTCCGGTTCGCCCACGAGCAGAATGGACCCGTCCTGCTCGGCTTCAACAAACTGTAGAAAGAGACATTCACAACAGACACCAGCACAGTGTACAGGTGAAGTAAAAAAACACTGCTTGAGTTCACAACAACTTGTATTTCACAGTGCTAGCATGGGCTAATGGTTGTGGATGGATAGTTTTTTGTTGGCTGTCATGTACAAGGCTTTTGTACTTGTGAATGAACGTGAAGGGAGTGGAGAGGTGTGGTCTAAATATGCTGGTTCTGAATGCTGCACATGGTCCCTTTAAGAAAAACTGTGTTTGCAAATGTTTTATATTGAATTACACGCATGTTAAGGATAGGGGCAGTGCATTTTATAACAAAAAATATAACTTTTATGTTTGTTTGTTTATGTAATAATTCCGCACTGCGTAGTTGGAAAGTGTGGGCGAGGTAGGATTGTATTTACAAATTGAAATAATATTGTAAGTCAGTGATGAGAAATGAAATGAAAATCGAGAGCTGTGGAATCATTGTCTTCAACATTAGAGCTGTTCCAAGGACACGTGGTTTATTACAGCCTATAAATGGAAGCTGCTTGTACCACTGCTCAGACTGTTTTACTCTAACTCTTCGTCAAATGTAATGTATATCTTTATTTTCATATTCCATGATATTTTACTAACGTTCTCAACTCAAGTCAGTCTGAAAACACATATGCAATATGAAAACCTGTTCAGACTCAGCTGTCAGAAGTTCGAGAAAGCTCCTGGCTGGAGTTAATGCTTAAGTCTGACCTTTCTCTGATGTAACCACATGACAGTTGTGAATGTGTCTGAGCACGTATGTGGACTAATGTATGTACATGTTAGTGTTTACAGCAACTCAACAGCTGCTGCGACTGCACCCTGCCTCTCTGTCGAAACAGGCGAAGCCTTATACAACATATTACACACAGTAAAAGATTAACATGCAGTCACTGAGTTAATCTATTGCACAAACACAGACACAGAAACAGGTGTGCACACAAGCATGCACACAAATCTGCACTGAGGACTGAGTTAAAACAGACGTGCGTTTGTGCAAAGGCACATACATGCAAACATACATGTACACGTAATAAAAGGACACACATGGACAAACAAGTCGAAACGCAGACTAGAATTTATACTATGGTCAGTCTGTCATATACAAAAACATAGATACACCACACACACACACACACACACACACAAATATCCCCGGACAGAGTTCACCCAGTCATTCCATCCTTGCGGTGGTGAAGCTGTTTTTCCATCGCTGGGCTCTTAGCGTGACATGGCGGTCCAAACAGCAGTGAAATATTACATGGGCCCGGGTTATTAAAACTGTTATTAGCATGGCCAATTGGGGCTAAACAGGACCTGACTGTCACCCTAATGACAGGGTGGCTGAGAGCTGGGAAAAAGGAGGGGAGGTGGGCTGCTCAAACCTCTGACCATCATCCACCAAACAGCCCCAGCGGATTCCCCACCACTAACATCCATCCGCCCACCACCAACCGCCCCCTCTTCCCCCCAGTGCTCAGAACTCTCTGGATCCCCGGCCGCATGAGACAAATAAAACTGTGGCTTCACATACAAAGCCACAGATCCACACAGACAGATAGGAAAACAAGTACGGACCCTTTTGCGCAAATAAATACAGACATATGGATGCACAAGTACACACATATACGGCTAATCCTCATACAAATAACCATATGTTTATAGATGAATAAACAACTGCAGCAAGAATAGAAATAATCTTTTTTCTGTGTCTCAGTTAAAGAGAAGCATGAAAAACAAGAACATAAAGTACTAAATACGACAACCACCATACATGAACAGAGACTACAAAGTGCACTGAGACGAACAAAGTTGCAATAAACACTTAAATATGAAATTTGCTCTTTGAAAAAAATCCTGCATTTACGGAAATGGAACAGATGGAGGCTTCAGTGACAGGATCTGCAGATATCAATGTTAGAAGCATGAAATGTGTGTGTGTGTGTGTGTGTGTGTGTGTGTGTGTGTGTGTGTGTGTCCTGATCCAAAGACACAATCAGCTAAAGCAATAAAATGCAGCTTCTACATCTCAGTGAGCACCCTGGTCTTTCTTTGTAAACCTTCAATAAGTTTTTCGGTCACAAAATGCATCCCTACTATCACCTTAAGTTGATGGGAAAAAAGTCTTTTAAGCAAATTAGCATTCACTTGTGTTTCAGCCTTCCTGAAAAACAGAAGCTTTTAGATTTGTGTTCGTTCTCCACCAACTCCTGAGAAAAGTATCTTAGTCCATAGTTGCTAAACGCTCCACTGTGTTTACCAGCTTGCTGCTGGTTGTTTCTGCCCGCTTTCTGTTGCAGAACACATCATGAGATGCTTCCAAAGCACTGAAGATGTGATATGATCCATTGTTGACACCAAGATATTGATTACAACTTCCTTTTTATATAAACTTTGTGATCCTTGTGCCTTACTGTGGATAGTTTTATATTTTAATACATTTTTGTATACATTTAGAAGAATTGTGGCATAACCTCAAAACTTGTTATTTTGAAGGGTTAAAAAATGAGAAAATAAAGATGATCAGGATCAGATGTTGCTTAAAAGAATTGACGATGTGAAGGTGAAGCTGAAAGCATAAATATAATAAATAATAATAACATAAATATATTTTTAGCAATTTTAGGAGGGTGGACGTGTTTATTCTGATCGTTTTCACAGTGAGGCACGAGTCAAATTTTAAATGTAAGACTTTTAGATACAGTATTTTTTATTCATGGTGTCTCTTCATTTACTTAAGGACAAGATCTAAATACCTCCACTGTGTATAATCACCGGTCTCTGATATATCATGTAATCACAATTTATTAAAATAGTACAAATTTGGGGTGACTCAGTGGTTAGCATCGTTGCCTCGCAGCAACAAGTCGCCGGTTCGCATCCCGGTGAGGACGACTGGAATCTTTCTGTGTGGAGTTTGCATGTTCTCCCCATGCAGCGTGGGTTCTCTCCGGGTTCTCCGGCTTCCTCCCACAGTCCAAAAACATGTTGAGGTTAATTGGTGATTCTAAATTGTCCGTAGGTGTGAATGTGAGTGTGCTTGGTTGTCTGTCTCTAAGTGTAGCCCTGTGATAGACTGGTGACCTGTCCAGGGTGTCCCCTGCCTTCACCCTGAGTCAGCTGGGATAGACTCCAGCCCCCCACGACCCTAGTGAGGATTAAGCAGTGTATAGATAATGGATGGATGGGTGGATAGTACAAAAGTTATTTTTTGTTTTTTGTTTGCGTATTTCACAATTTTACAATTTAAAAAAAAAAAATTAAAAATAATCTGGTGCAGCTTCTATTAGCAGATGCATATCCAATGTAAGTTAAGGGTGGATATGAAGTATTTGAATGCGTGATGTACAGTTCCCATTATGGTTGACGAGGTCATTTTTCCGAAAAAAAAAATATTTGCATGCTCTACTACCTTCAAGTAAAATTGCACTTTCTCCCTGTTAGGTTACATCAACCACTTTTACATACAGAATTATAAGAAAGCAAATATTTCCTATCTGTATTAAATAAAGTTAATATGCCATAAAATAAAAGGCATAATCTTCACTGAATACATCACAATTGTAAATACATTTCTAAAGTGCCTCAGATCTGTTTTCTCCACATGATTACTGTTTTGCTCAGAGCACTCGACCCCAAAATCTTTAACATCATCTGATTTTTTTTCCACCAGCATCTCCTTACAATAATAATATGAAAGGAGTTCCAGCATTCACAACATGTATTTATACAAATCATTCAAAAGCCAATAAGCACATATCAGATTCCTGTTTTCTCCTATTCAGCTTTATATTCCCTCCACCTCTGATTCCCCCTTTTTCTTCTTATAGACAGACCTCTGCAGGGCAATAAACTGATGTCCGTACAGAAGACTCACACAGACCATAAAACATAGCTGCAGCCCAGCGGTGGCCGATGCTGACCAACTACAGTGAGGTTTGGCTGGAGCCAGAGAGACCACTGTGGTTATCGCTGTGTCTTAGTATCCAAAGCAGAGTTATGCTAACCCTCCTACCCCTCCCTCGCAGCCCACTGAGGCAAAGCCATTCAAATATCCAAACACACAGCAGATATCAAAACTCTACACGCCCTCAGACTTTCTAGTTAGTTTTATTGCCTTGAAGTTTTAAATGAAAAGGCAATAAATCACATTTTTCCACTTTCACTTGGACAAATCCAACAGCGGAATCAGTCAATAGTTACATGTGGTGAGAAGAAGCCTAGAAGGCCTTAATACAACACATCGGCTCAGTGACTGCCAGCATTATTCTGTAGGCCGTTATACCCCAGTGTATATGAGTGACTATGTCTATCTTCTGTAGCACCAGAAATTGATGTACTCATTATGCAGCATGGCATTAACGTTTATCCACACAGTGCAGTCGATTATTTGTACTGATGCACAGCAAGTGTTTGGTGTTTTAATTCATTTTATTGTGACTGGTTGAAGAGAAGCTTGTTTTAGTTACTTGTACTTTCAGCTGTTAGTCTGTTGGTTGTTGCATGTTCCTATTAAATGTAGTTAGGATAGGTATAAATTGCTGTAAAATAGACAGAATCAAGTAAAGTATTCTACAAATAGTGAAAGGATTTTATCTATCTGCCTTTCATTAGCTTGTAATATGGCATGGTAAATCCAAATGAACAACACAATACGACCAAAGCAGCTTTACTCAGATTTGACTTGAATTAAATCAGGTGAAAAACCTTTCTGATTTCATAGAGACTAAGGGGAAACATCTAGAATTCAAATTGCAAGTCATGGTCCTTCTGCAATATGAGTCATGTCAAATCACTGTCAATCAGTTTTCTTTTTCTGGAAAGCTGCAGGGAGCTTGCGCTGGTTGTGGAGGTGAAGAGTACAAACTTTGCATGACACATAACTAATTCATGGTTTCTGCATTCCTGGATGCTGAATGTGGACTTTAAAAAGGACAGTGGTCACATACATTGTTCCTCAAAACACACATGGCTCCCTATGCTTCTGAAAGGCTCACTGTGACTTTATACTTTTTACAGGATAGAGCAGCTGGTTACAGATCGGACTGTATCACTGAGGTGTGCAGAACCCAGTGGGTTGATGAAGCACAGGATTTCTGGAGAATTTAGAACTTTCCATTGTGTCTGGCCTCGGTCGATAGAAAGCATTTACAGAAGCACCTCAAAAGTCCAATTACAACTCTTTGCATATTGAACTATAAAGGTGTGGACGATGGACAATCTCCTTGCACAGCCATAGCAAGCATTTGTTTTAAGCACCAATTGTTTTCCTGCCACATGTGCAGACAGAGTGTTACAATACATACAATCCATGCAGCTACAAATTGTGGGCATCAGTGGACCTCTGCATAGCAGTTCATACAGACTCAAAGGACTCTTCGGCAATACAACAGGTTAAAATAACCTGGAATTGTCCTCTGAGGACAGAAGGGCACAGCGACATGTGAGGTTCACATGTTGGGTTAATCACCACATTACCATGCAAGAAGGAGTCATGCCCAAGTATTCCACCAAATTCACTCATAACAAATAAGACCAGTTATTAATTGATTATCGGCTTGTTCCACTGTTTCTTTTCATTCTCAGTCTCAGTTAAATTGCAGTATTTTGGGGTCATTTCATATTTCATTGATTCAAAACAAAAAACTGAAACAACCACTTCAAATGGAAAGAGTCTGGGTTTTGTTTTGTTTTTTTGTTTACTTTCAGGTCAAAAGGTAATGGAAACTGATGAATATAAAAAGGTATTGTCTGTAGATTAGAAACATCTACTGTACAAACACCCACATTTGTCCATCCATCCATCCATCCATCCATTGGTTTGTCCAAACATTTAAACAGAAGGACAGGGGGGCTGTTTCCAGCTCAGGCTCCATCCCTCTCTCATATCAACACATGGAGCGGGTTTGAACCAACAAACAAGAGGTCCGCTTTATGAAATACGAGTCCAAAAACAAAGCTCTCCCTTCAGTGAAAACTCCCCCATCTCAGCACAAACACACACATGCACACACATGCACACCTCAGTCGTAATTCCCTGATGATACAGTCACTCGACCCTTCACCTTCTCCACTTCCAACAGTTAATCACGCTCATGGGGTCGGGGGGACGGTGAGTCGGGGGTGACACTGGGCCAACAGTGAGTTGTGGTCCTTCGGACAGTCACAGAGACTGAGCTGCTAAGTGTGTGTGTGTGTGTGTGTGTGTGCACACATCCCTGAAGATTTTCCCACAATGCTTTGCCTTCTCTCTGTTTATTTGGCCTCCGTAATGGTGGCTGTCACGGCCAATCGCCTGAGCCAGCCACTGATTTACTCCAGGTGGCGCTTTGGCTATTGTCCAGCTCAAGGAGCTACCCTGACCCCTGGCCCCTGACCCCGGGGTTGGCCCTGCACCCTAACCAGAGGACAGGGCTGGAGTTGTTGCTGAGGGGAGAGGCGACATGGGGATTAGACCAGACTGAGTGGTTTGTGTGTGGAAATGGATACTCCCACAACCCCAGAGCCCCTGACCTCACAAACTCACAACCAGCGCTGATTTACATGCATCTTAATAGTGCTGGAGAGGTGGTGGTGAAGCCGTTTAGCAATCACTGATGTTCACATCTGATATGATCCATATTATTTTGTTATTTAATGATTGTACAACTGAGTGATAAACTTTCTGCAACATGAACAGGGTGGAAACACACTTAGTGGCCATGTTATTAGATACACATGTATAATCTAATGCAATTAACAGCTCATCCATAAATTCTATCTCTTCAAAGATAATAATGCTCAGTTTTGATGGACACTGTTAGAAAACTGTATTGATTTAACAAAAAGTTTATTATTAAGGTTGCAGTTTGCAGTGGTGTTGAAATGAACTGTATTATACTGAGAGCTATTTCTGATGCTTTGCTCATCCCATTTACTGGAATGAAGGGGGAAGAATAATGGAAAGCCATTTTAAAACAAATCAGCCCAGTACAACATTACTATTAACTGCAACATCCGTTATAAGTAGTTGTTGAAAAGTTTTATAATGTTTAAACAACAACTGCCCATTAAGCTTTGTAAAGATAAAATTGGAAAGAGCGGTTGTATTGTACTATTTATAAGTAATTCTGATGTTTGAAGATCAACTGCATAATTACACTGAATTATTTGTCACATTGATAATGAATAGAAATACATTCCACCGTTAACACCAGGTGTTACTTCTCGGCTCATGTTAGTGCCAGTTTTGGAGCTTGTGAATCTTCTAACCATCTTGTGTAGCTTCTGGGTCACTCTGTAACTATGTACATCCATACATGTCTCAGCTTCACGTCCATGATGAAGCTCTGGTTCTTCCTTGAATTAGGCAGATTCATTCAGCTCTTTTACAGATGGCTTTCATTGGTCTTGTTGGTTATGATAATCCCTCAGTCCTAGGTCAGAAAAGTCTTTGTGTCACTCTTGAACCAGTTTTCCTGGTTGATAGCTGGTTCTTTTGCAGTTGAAACATCAAGAATTGATTCGACATCAGGCAACTGCTCTGTACCAGCTCTTGAACTGCCTTGGTGGAAAAGAAGTGACCATGTTCTCATTACAAAGTGGTCCACCAGCAATGTGCAGTTAGATATATTACTGACTAATGCAATGCACTGCCAGATTTGCTTTGTTGCATTACAGCAAAAGTGGAGCCACTTAAACTTTTTTGTGTATGACTCTGTACTGTTTTTATCAAACCTCTCACTGTCCATTTTTTTCATGCAATGAATTTTATTTGAACACAAGTTGACATGTCACCTCACCCAAACTCTGTGCCTTTTTTCTCCATTTTTGACCTTCTTAGCACACATTGCCCTACAGTGTGAGCTGCTGGTCACCATCTATATTTCCTTTAGCATAACTACACATGCCGCCAGTGGGAGTCCAGCTGTTAGTGACCAGTACTTCAATGTATTGTCTAGTGTATTAACTCAGTTGTAAGATTGATACTCCGTCCTGACAGTCAGACAAAAACAATCTGTGGAAGTCGGTGGAAACATCTTTACATGTGGTTTGTCCAGTCTTTGGTTTCAGCTGGTCTTCAGCTTTGTCCCAAACTTCATTGCCTTATTTTGCAAACCTTATTCCAATAATATGTCACCCACCTACTACAGTGAACACAGTGGGGCAGACAGTGCTGGTCACAGATGTGACCTCATTATTTTTGTCCCAAAATGGTCAGTGGAGTTTATCGCCACTTGAGCACATGTACAGTACATACTGTATATCAAGCTGACCTTTGCACCACCCAAAACACCCATGGCATGCTTAAATATAGAATGGACATGTGTGACATGTGATTAGACATGTTAATACCACTGTAAACGACCTTACTATTGTAGGGTCTTTTTGTGACTATTGGATACATTAATGGCTGCTGCAGGAAAGTCTGGATGCCAGGTGGTGAAGAAATCGCTTATTGAAACGATCATTTACCTCATGGAATTCCAGCATTTACACAACTTCCTTTGAGTGGGAAATTTTTGTACTCTTTACATGTTCACCCAGACACACACATTCCAGACATTGCTGAGACCCAGGCCATATATATGTATGTATATATATATCTTTATGTGTGCCCTGCCTACAGCCAGGTGGCTGGTCCTCAGTAGACACAAAGTGTTGGTACATGACTGGAGCTGATGACAGAAAGCGAGCAGGCAGACAGCAGCTGTCAGTCTGGCTCAGTTACAGCCAAACACCATCAACACTGATACACCTCACCAATACCCAGAGGTCCATGTCTGGGTCACCAAGCTCTAGAGTTCACCGTGGCCTTTAGCTCCAGTCTGCCCTCCTCACACCGAACGATATTTTCATCTGGTCATTCTGTTCGATGGAATGTGGTCGACACACATGTGCTCTGGGTTTCACTGTAGTTCGGTCACACAGTGTTTATATTCTACTAATTTGTTTTCCAAAATGCATTTTGGGAGAAATGTGATCATTAGATTATAGACTATGTTTTTCTTGAGTGAAAAGAAACGTTTTTTGTGTGTCACACAAATTGCATTAATGAATTATTAATAGTGTACATAGAAAGTGTACAGTATGTGGTCATGGTCCTGCTTTAGACATTTAAAAGACATTTCACTGATTTCTAGTGTCAGACCCATCTAAAGCTTTTTATTAGATCGGTCTAATGCAAGTCAGGCAGTTTCACAAAAATAAAGAAGGACTTATCTTAAAGGTAAACTTTAGCCACTTCATCCAGAGATTCATTTACAAGCAAAACCTTCACCACGTTTTCATGGTAACGCTCATGTGCACTACCTGACAAAAAATAATTTGTGTTTTGTTGAGGAGCAAGTAGAAGGGAAAGTTTTTTTTTTTTTTTTTTTGGAGTTAAGCTGTGGTCAAAAATTTTTGTTCAAAAAAATACTTTGGCTTTTTGAATGTGTTGTTACTTCTTTGCTGAACTGTATGTGTATTATATTCTTGTAACTGTTAAATTCTTCAAGCATGTTTTCTAAAGGGAGCTGAGAGGTTTGATGTGATCAGTCAACCATGTTTTTTCTTTGAAACATAAATAAGTTCTCCTTACAATCTCCACGGACGCAAGCCATACATTTAGACTGTCTGACCGTGACTTGAGTCTAACAAAACAGTCAAAGTCAATCTTTGAGAAACTTTCTTCAGGTTCAGGCAACAAAGGTTAGAAAAGGCTTAAGTAAAGATGTTGAT
The DNA here is from genome assembly GCF_000690725.1 of Stegastes partitus. Lineage (NCBI taxonomy): Eukaryota > Metazoa > Chordata > Actinopteri > Pomacentridae > Stegastes > Stegastes partitus. Next base: position 639,578 of record NW_007577806.1, on the reverse strand, counting down.
TATGGTGAAAAGTTTGAAAATGAAAAATACTTCACACCCTCTGGTGTAAAATTTTTGTACATTTTTATTATATGGGGAAGAAAGAGAAAAAAAAGACTGCGGTAAGTTAAACCCAACCACAGAAAAAAAGACATCACTGAAGTGGTTATCATTGACTGCAACAGATGAAGTATTCAGATCCTTCTTAAATTGACTATTATTTAAATTAACGCATCTAAGAATTTTCTCCAAACATTATCTTTACTTTTGATTTGATACTTACATCAAATATTATTTAAAAAACTTAAAAACTTACTTATGTACTACTGATACATAATACTTATAGTACTATACATGAATTCATGATAATAATGCTTTTATGTAACATTTAACTGTGGCCACTAGTCAACACATGGATTGTTTTAACTTTTAACTTTTAACAAAACATAATATTTCATCATCTCATCCTATTTTGCTCATAGAATAATCATTTGCAGAATAAGAGCAACCAAGTGGAATTCAAGTTCCTTATAGTCGTATATATGTGTAGCTGTGTTCAGTCACCACTCAGCGGTCAGGAGAGCGGCACAACAACGCCACAGCACAAAGTACAAACATCAAATCATCTAAAGCAGTTTTACTTGTCATGCAAAATTTTCACTCATTTTCGTTTGATATAGCCTGCAGATAAAACAAAATATAGCTTTGCTCTGTTCTCATGTGGTAATTGATGGTTGTGTGAAACGGCCCGATGAGTTGCTCTTTATTTAGCTATTATATTTTTCCTCTGTGTTTTTAAAATTTACTGCGTGGATCCAGTTTTACCCCCCGAGATTATTAAAATTTCATTTCATCTTCTCCAGACTCATGATTTAGGCAATTTATGATTTTTTGAAAAGGAAATTTAGGGCTTTTAGGTAACCATCCTCGCATTTTATGGTCCTTTCCAGACCAGACTGCAAACGGCCACTTAACCCAACACAGACCCTCGCCAAAAACTAAGGCTGTAATTCAAAAGCCCCCCTGTGTGTTAGTTATAGGCTATCCCCACAACCAAGAGTCTCCCCGTCCCCCCCAGTGCTTCCAGTTTACTTCCCTGTTCCGCCTGACTGGCGTGGCGTAGACATGGGCCCTCTGTCTGACGGGCTCTGGTTGCACCGGCAATATAAACCTGCTGCAGATGGGGAGATATAACAGAGCAGTCACATGCATGCACAGAAAGCATATACTGTACACACATACAGCACATAATGGCTATGTCTTTCTTGTAATGTAATGTATAATCTCAGTGGGACTTTGCTGGGATAAATAAAGACATAAACATTAACATACAACGAACATGCAGGCGTACACTCAGGAGAGCAGGAGAGCTTTACACATGGAGGGAAATGAAAGAGAGGGAATGCAGGGGGTTATGAGAGAGGACGTCTGGCGCAATAAAGGCTGGTACCAGCGTTCAGAGTTTAAGGGCCAACAGGGCTTCGGATATGAATCTCGCCCAAGCACGACAACCTCTGACCTTGTCCCAGAAGCCCCTGAGGGGTGCATTGCAGTTATTGTCTTCATCTTTCTGCCTAACTCTCGCTGACCTCCTCTGTCTTCCATCTGCACAAGTCCATTACGTCCATTTATTTCATCGCTGCAGCAACACTCTGCACATAAACTGCTCTTTTTCTCCTCTGCGCTCTATTCACTCTCTGTCGCTGCCGTCCATTCATGGCCCGAACAGAGCCATCGATTCATCGGCCGGACGTGACCGTATTGTGTTAGAATGCGAGGATGAGAAAGGGAGAAAAGAGGGAGAGACACTGAAAGGCCGAGAGTGGTCCTGAGGTCAGCACGGAGGAGAGAGGATGGGGGTAAATGAGCTCAACATCCAACCAAGTTTAGAATGTTCTGTCCGCTGCAGGACATTCGGACCTTTCAGCTGATTGATGCCACAGTGCAAAAGGACTCCACGCTGGTTTAACACCAATTAGTCATCCACTGTAAACTAGAACAGATCTGATGTACATGTCCTGGGAAAAGGGCTTCTCTTTAAGCCGGCATCCATCACTCAAACATTAGCTAAGTCACAGAAACAAAGATTTTACATATACTGAGAGGACCGTTGGGAGATTTGGGACGTCACCCTTTAAACTTGTGTGCTATGTCATGTGAGAAGCCTTCCGGGGGTCTTCTGGGACAATCGAAGACGGGAACGGAATTCAGCAGATTACAATACAATAACTGTTGTTGTTGGGATGTAAGCTGCAGCTCGCTTCAGCAAGACAGCGCCGTCCTACAGGATGAAGTTTCAGTACGTCTGTGTGCTTACACTAATTAAATTACCTTATTTGTTGTACTTGCTGAAATTCTTCCTGGATACAGACGCTCAGCTCTGTGCAAGTATTTAGAGAAAACAGAAAACCGGGGTCATGCACAGCAGGGATTGGAGCCCGGCGTAAGGACTGAAACATCAAACTATTTTCCTGTATCCTTCAAATACCGGAGGGGAATCCCAATGTTTCCTTCAGCGCTCATTTCAGCAGCCTGACACTTTTAATCATGACATCACCTCGCTACATAACAACAAACAGAGCACGATGTAACCGGATGACCCTTCAGCTTAGGGACCATCAGCAAGGCTCTTGGCCTCTTTCTTCGTATCCACATCCAGCTCCTTCAAGACCTACTCCTCTTTCCCGTTATATCTCCTGGGGCCTCCAAGTCACAGATGAAGAGGGAAGGAAGGAGTAAACTCATAGTTAGCGTAATGCATTTGTGACTTGAGCCGTACAGATTGACATTCTGGCTCGTAGAGAAAAGACAAAGTGGATAAATGAAAGCCCTCTTTATAGTCTACTGAAGAGGTGACGGACTGTGCCATTCCAGACTTTGGCAGTCCCAAGTAAGAGTGTATTACCAACTCTGCAGGCCTTCTTTTGGTTGGAGTTGGAGGTGTTAAAGCAGTTTTGCCATCAACTTTCCACTGGGGATCGTACCCAACAGAAGTGTGTGTTCATGTGTGTAAACTTTCCTTCACCCTGCTGGCTACTACAGTGAACAAGAATGTGTATTTAGTCAACCTGCCTGCTTAAATAAGGATTGAAGACTTCCATCTCGACCCTGCCCCAGTTAGTCGCAGCAACTCACATTCCAGTGCATCATGGGCCACATAGCCTCACATCTTAATGAAGATGAGGTGAGGTGTGATGGGAGATGAAGTCATCAGGAGAGGGGAGGCGATGGGAAAGCAGCAGTGGGAGCCATAAATCAGAACTCATTGTCTATGTCAGAGAATGTGTGTGTGAAGGGGTTGTGACTGGGTGGATGTGAAGGGCTGGTGAGGGTTCAGAATAGGGCGGTGGGAGGGGGTGGGTCAATGGTAGGGGATAAGGGATGTGAGGGAGATCAGGGTGCGGTCAGTGTGATGTAATCCGCTGGACATCTGTGCTTTGATGACAGACAAGACAGGAGTCTCCGGGAGTCCTCACACTCATACCCACACATATACTCACACACACTGATACACACTCTCTCCCCAGGGAACTGCGGTGCTGTCCCTGTCTGGCAGCCAGAGACTTGGTACTAATGAGACTAAATGAGGCTGGAGCCTCTCTGTGAAGAGGTCACAGCCTGTCAAACAATCAGTCAAGCAGCTGGTTACAATATTGATTTGAGTAGATGACAACCACTTTAACAAAATGTTCGTTGTTCAGTTGGTCAACCAGCGAGCTGCTCAAGGTAGCAGTAGGGGGAAACCAGCAAGGCAACCTGTTGATGGGTGGTTTAGCTCATTAACTATGACCAAGTGGCCAAATAACCAATTATTCACCAATATTACCAATCATCATTAAACCAACCAGGATGTTAATTTATCCCTGCACAGTCTTAATAAAGTGTATATGTGGCTGAACCCAAACAGTTAGTCATGACTAAGGCCCTTCAGTCAAACAGGTAAGTTTCTTGCATTGCCACCAACTAGATTCGGTGTCTATTTACAATATTGAATAGCCAGCAGCTAGTTAGCCAAACTGTTAAATGACAAAAAGCTAACCATTTTATCATTCACACACGCTGCCTGTCAGTCAGCAGGAGCTGAGTTTAGCCATGCATATGCTGATTAAAGCTATGGGGAGACGGAGGACAGGCTGGGTGAGGGGGAGGGGAGGGGGGGCATCAGGCTTATGTAAGGCAAGAGTTAGGCCAAGCAGAACTGACACAGGCCAGGCCTTAGATTGCCTCAGCATGGGGCAGAAATGTGCTGACCAAGGCTGCGGGTTGATTGAGAGTCCAGGGGGGAGTCCGTGAGGATTGAATGGGGTTTATTTGACTGTGGGTAATATAGGCTTCCTTCAAAAACAAACAGGACTAATTTTGTTTGCTGTGTTTTAGCAGCTGTGACCTCCTATATGACTGAGCCTGACCTCATCCTCGCAGCCTTCAGGGGATTCCAGCTCCTCAAATGTCCGAGCGGATTTGAAGTTATCTATGTGCATATTTCTTGTGTACGTTTAGTGTGTTTGAATTTGTAGAACGTCTGCGCAGAGATATACATGCGCTGTGTGGATTGTGTGGTCCTTTCAAGGTTAGGAGAAGTCCTTGGTACAGGTGCAGGATGGAAAGATATAGTGGACAATGGTCACCACACACTCACAGACTCCCACACTCTCACACTCACACACACTAGATCTCTTACGGCTCAAATAACAGAGACAACACAGTCACTCTGGCCCTTTTTAAAGCCAAACCAAGACTTGGATCAGACTATTCCCATGACTTAAGAGCTGGGATGATGATTACACTGTTGCCATAGAGACTTCAGATGACAAAATATTGTCAGTGAAGTATTCATGACAAAGTATTGCAGCAGATGTTTCATGACCAAAGAATTGTAGTAGTAAAACTCCTGATGGTGATTTTGAAATTCTTTCTTGTCCATGTATAATCATAGAAATGAGCACAAAAACAAAGGATGAGTCAAGTTATTCCACACCAAACACTTTTATCATTCTTCTGGACGTCCTTGAAACATCCAGCTGTATGTATGAGGCACGTGGAGACACACACAGTATGTCTGTGTACATGTACTGATACTTACAACGAGAAAAGTTTGAAGAATCGCTTCAAGTAAAAATAAAACAGACACTGAAATGCAGAGAGAAGTTGGGAAAAAAGTGTGATAACTTTCAGATAAATTGACTTGGGAGATGCAGGTTAAGTTAAAGTTATGAAAAAAATATAGTATGTATAGTTTAGTGTGCACATTAAGATAACAAATGTCAGTTGAAGTAGATTAGTGGGCGTTTAAAGGCCAATTCATGATGTCTACAAGGGTCTGTACGTTTCATCATCCACCCAAGGGACTGCATGGACCCCTCTGCAGATATTTGCATGTGATCCAACATTTGTGAGCACGCAATGCAAGCACTCAAAACAAGCTTAAAACAAAAGGCTTGTTATGAGGAGACTCTCCATCATCCACACTTTCATCACTGAAAGAGTTGTGATTGAAGTGGTTGCTGCAGGTCTTTGGAGATGTCATAATGTACACGATACCCATCGACTGAGCCAAAACACAGTGGAAATCCTGTGCTATGTCTGTCCACTGCACTCTGCACACCTCAGGAATATTACAGCCTTTCATGAAAACCCACAGGAGCCCGTTTTTCTGTGTTTAGTATAAAAAGCAGTGTGAATGTCTGCAAATCAGTGCATAACTATTGTATTATGAACACACACACGTGTTCGTATTCAAGTTCTTATCGGTCATCTCACTGGGGATGCAGAAACCATGAATCTGACGTCAGATGGTATATAATCACTGAAAGCAGTTAAAATGTTGGTAAAAGTGTACAAGTGAATAACTCCTCTGTGCTTTAAAGGCCAAAAGTCACACAGCTTAAACTGTGACATTTTGTGAGATAGAAGAACTGTGTTAAGGTTTTGATGCATGCATTTAGTTTGAAGTGTGGGGAAATGTGGCTTTATTAGGAGACTGGAGAGTCTGTTTATGAGAAAAACTGAAGAACATTCTGAAACACTGCACTGTGGCAATTTCCTAATAAAATCCATGGTGGGAGAAATAATATCTCTAATGCCGGTAATTTTGTGTATTTTTACTAAACAAACAGAAACACAAACTCAGCGGTCTGTGTTTAATCAGAGGAGTCCATCGATGGGCAGTAGGTCAGAGGTCAGGGTTGATCTGTAGAGCTCGGGTCACCAGGAGTCCCCTCTGGTCTTTTTCCTCAGGACCCCTCTCTGTGGCAGGTCAGTCATATACACATCATATAAGCTGCCCCTTGCTAAGCCTGACAAATAGTCATGGGACAATAGTGGAGGTAGCTATTCCCAGCAGTTGCCTCTACATGACTCATGTGTCCACTTTTTTTTATAACCTGTTACACAATCCTCCATCGCAGAATAGAGTTTTTCATTATTTAACAAAGCAGAGACACGAGTACGTACCCGTGCGTCAAGTTATTTACCCACAATTTATTTACAACAAATAGAATTAGGCCATTCCTGTTAGCGTTTTGTATTGTTTCATGAGAAATAAGCATTTAAGCCCACATTAGATAATACCAGACAGCTGCACATGGACATGTTTTTCTGATTTTCCCTGTCTACCACTCTCTTTCTCCTTCCCTCTCCCTGCTTCTTGATTCTAATCCTGCTAATTAAACTTTGAGAGCCTGCAGGGCTCACCCTCCCTCCCCATCTCCACAACTTTCTCACAGAGAGCATAAAGGGCTGGAGGAGAGCAGAGAGGGGGAAAGACAGAGCGGGGAGAAGAGAGAGGAGCGAGAGAGGCTGAACAGAGGCTGGATTCATGGCGGCTCTGCTCTGCTTCTTATCAGTATCCTGGCTCTGTGAATGAAGCTCTTCAGAGGAGCTCCTCGCCCCTCGATACCCAATACGCCTCCAAAGCTATCTCTGAATCCCCTCTGCATGTGCACACACACGTACACACATGTAGAGCCGGCACACATTACATATAATAGGAATGGATGTGGAGATGGAAGCAGAGTGCAAACCGAATATTGATGAAGTCAGTTGCTTCCGGTTTAATCTGTTATTAATTAAAACGCCTGTTTCATTTACTCTGAGTCACATCCTTAAGCAGCTTGTGTTGTCTGACCACAGCTCCAGTCCCAGGAGATATTGATCCTTTTGAGCTTTTACAGCAGCTTGGACAAACTGTGAATTGTCTACAATTCTTTGACAGTGGCGGACTCCATCTCCTGGGGAAGTTCATGTGATATGATCAAAAGGTCCAGCAGAGACACGACATGGATCTCATCATTCGATTGTTAGGTCAGCAGCTGTTTTAAAGAGTTGACTTTGAATCTCTGCTTTCAAGACACACATGGACAAAAAGGGCTTAAAGTGATCTGGAGAGACAGAAATTTGAACATCTACAAGCATTTCATTGGCTCAGAAACATCCTGCAGCTACTAAATAGACCTTGTGGGGAGATTTTTTTTTCTCAAACAAAAACTTTGAATTCACAAGAACAGAGACAAGCTACAAGAAGCTGTGAATGTTTGATTTTTTTTGCTCGATATATGACTTGAAATAATTAGTTAACAGATCACAGGTTAACAGGTTAATCATTGTTTTCATTTGAGTTAATAATTGATTATTTCAGCAATAGTTTCAGCTTTAATTTTTATCATTAACAAACATAACATAACTAATTTCTTTCCATGGAAGCTCCCTGTTGCATCAGCAGTCTGATAGTAATAACATAGCTACACATGGGATCAAATGTAGTGTGAAATTCAACCCTTTACACTGAAACCAGGCTGTATCGGTTATTAAAAGCAGCCTCCATGAAGCGGCCGCCTACTGCTACTACGGCTGAAATGAATGCAGCATTGTTGGCCATCAAATTTGGTACAGTTGGGGATTTGTGGAACAGGTTTAATCACATCAGTGCCACTGACTCTTTATTTGAAAGGTGTTAACAATGTTTTAATTGACCATTTTGATCCGACTATCATCTGGAAAAGGATGAGAAAACGTATGTATTTCAAGAGTCTCATCCACAGAGCCCAACATTGTTCAGTTTGGCCGGACAGTTGTGGAGCTGATACTCACTGAATCTGGGGATGTATTCTTCAGGTGGACATTTCAAAACATAGCTGAAGGTTTAGGAGGTTTATCAACTTTAAAAGAAAATTAGCAAAAGAGTAAAGGAACTAAGAGTAAAGAATAATGTCCATTTCTATCCACTTTATTGTGACTGAATATAGAGGATAAGAAAGGACTCGAATAATAGAAGTTTGGTCATCATAATAAGCAGCCACTTGAATAAGTTCTTATAACTGATGCTATTAAGACTTTGCAGAAGAACAAGATGTAAGATGTTGTACAGTTTCCTCATCACTCCAAACAGGTCTGATGTATTTTTCACTAGATACTGAAATCAAAAGCTTCGTGTACACATCAGTAAGCCTCTTCTCATTACACTCAATAAAAACAGGAGGTGGGAAAATGTAGAATAAATAATTAAATGATAATTTTACACCTAAAGTGAGCAGGTGAAGTCAGGTTTTATTAATAAGTACTGCTGTAGTGGAACATTAAGACTAATGAGACATACAGTATCTTCAGTATTTGACTTCAGTGTGATTGTGACAGTTGTGACGTGATGTTCAGTTACCATCATTTAAATAAACTGGGTTGGGACTTTTTACGTTTACTTGACATAGGAATTGAGGCTGAGGCCACTTGGCTTCTTGACCGTCTGTTTACTTAGGTTGAACTTTTCAGAGACATTTATTTATGTGTGATACAGAAGCTCCACACTAGTTTGTTGAATTGTCCTGTGATGCTGTGTGATTTACTCTCTACTGAAAGAATTCTTGCTCCCCACTAGCTCCAGTGTGATGTCAGCAGTGGCAGCCCAATCAAGTCCCAGCATCAGCATTGCTCATTTAATGGCAGACTAACAATGAAACAAAGTAGGAAGTCGCGCCACTAACCACCATGTCATAATATTGATCCAGCTCTGATTTATCAAGTCAAACAACACCCCAGAACCTTATTTCACAACACCGAATGAAACCGACATGGGTTCGGATTTCCTGATGCTCTTGCATAGTCCTCACTGATGCTTATTTATCCAAATCGCAGTAGCCCCTACTTAGTGGCCTGGTGTAATGACTGGGAGCCGTTGTGCAGCTATGCGCTGGTTAGATCCAAATAAAAGAGGGGGGATATTGGGTATCTTGGCTTATTTGCGGTGTGGGCAGCCCACTCCCCCTTCCATCCCCCCTGGTGGAGGCTGTTTTGGAGATGAGTGGTGGGTGAGGGGGGGTTATATTATAGGATATTACTTGGTAATGATGGGCCTGGAATCGCTGGGTCCATGGGAAAGTGGTTGGTGCGTCTCGCTGTGGCCCGGCGTCGGTCCTGAGACTCTGGAAGCCAGAACCGGGTCACCCTGCCGCAGAAGATCATTATAGAGTGGGGGGTGGGGGTGGAAGAGAGATTGAGATGCCAGACACCATCGACCATTTCACCCTAACCCACCCCGCAGTCCTCTTCCTTCCTCAAACCCAAAGTCCACTGACCGCCCATGCCTGCCCTCTGGAAAATGATTCTAGCCACAGTCGCCGGGCTCCTCCAACACCAACCCCGACTTCGTCGCCATGTAGACCAAGCATCCAGACAACATTGAGCAACCTTGAGGCAGACAGGAAACCGCCAGCACCATGACAACAAGGGGAAGGGAGTGAGGGGGCTCGTATCGCAGTGCTCATCCTACTATAGAGACATCCAGTGAGGAGATGGACGATAAAGTTGCAGTGTGGAGATCCACATGGCACAAAACAAGGAAGAGCGGGAAGAAGGGAGGAAAAGAGCCAAGGAGGGGGAACCAAGGAGAAAAAGGGAGGAGGACGAGCTCCTGTTTCACTACATTCCTTTAATTCAACCAAGCAGTCAGCATATTACTGACAAAGCCCATACTGACAGCTCCCCACAGTGTGTGTTTGTGCGTGCAAGACTGCATCAATGTGGGCCTTTGCATGCATGAGCATCGTAACACTACGCTTATCTGAAGCTTAAGAGTGTTAGAGACACAGAACTCTAAGAAAATGCATTATGTAAGCAAGTGCAAGTTTGTTTATGTGCGTGAGGCAACATTGTCCATCACCTTGCATTAAACTGCATGGAGCATGTTTGGTAGTGACCTCATGTGTATACAAGTTTTACAAACACAAATCACAGTCGCTTCTACAAATGTATACGCCCGGGGTAAGCTTCAGTTACACTGAAATACAGTCTGTCATTTCTGTTCCTGTCTTCATGCACAAACGCTTAAAGGAACAGTTCAAAATGTGAGGACGTGTTTCTGTCTGACATTGAGATGACTGTGGTCTTTCTTTGTACTGGTTATGGTGTCGTTGTAGTCAGAGAACACTGTAAAGTCTAACAAGTCAAGTTAGATGTTAAATGTTGTAGATCGTTAATCAACTTTACTGAACTCAGAGGAAAGACTCCAACAAACAGCTGGAAGCAACAAATTAAACTTCATTTTCTCTTTCAAAACTTACATTGCATTTCTAGTCTTTTGGGCTGTCTGTTATGTTTTCAGATTAATATTGGTGAGAAAACCCTGTGGCGACATGCAGTTTAGACTTCTGCTATGTGGAAAGTGATACAGAAATGTTACTAGGTCTGACTTTAATGGCAAAGTGACCAGGAGAAGGTTAATGTTGTGCCATTTTATACTGATGTTAATTCATAAGTGTCACAGATGCTGCACCAAACAAAGAACCAAAACAAAACAAAAAGTCATCTGGAATATTCATGGTGTCATTTTAAGCTGTTTAAAAACAGAAAAAAAAAAATCAAAATTAATCCTTAAGAGTGTCACAGTAAGACAAATAAATACTGGTTCACTAAAATTCAGCTCATTTCTGCATTGGAGACATGAACCTCAGCACACAGCTACCCTGGCTTCAAGTATATCACCCAGAAACAGTGAGGAAGTTGAAAACCGTCACTTGAACTGCAGGAGGGTAATCTATAAGCATAATAAAAACAAAACACATACACCTATAAACAGCTTTATGGGCCCTCATGAGAACTGTGATAATCGTATAATCCATCATCGAAGGTTGCAATAGAGCTATCACCAAAGAATTCTAAATGTCAGCAGCTACAGTTGAATCAAAGACATCTGAGAAAGATAAAAATCACAAAAAAGGTCACAGTAAACTCATCGCCACACACCGCAGACATTCTGTAAATCCCTGCAGAGATGCTATAGCTCAGCCATGGGAGATAAAACTGAAGATAAATTATGATAAGGTCACTATAAACTCAGCACTGTACAGCCCAGACACACTGTAGGCTCACATCAAATCGTAATGTTACAGGAATGTTACAGTGACACTACTGGAGTATGGAGAAGACTGTAAAGTACCATATGGTCACTAAAAGCTGACTGCACTCTAGAAACTCTATATACCCAATAAAAGCCCCTTTAAGATGATTGATAGAAATATGGGGGGAATAGCAGGACGACAGAAAATTAAAAATCTACTATAAAGCACCATTGGATCTCTTTAATCTCACTTTGGACATGCTTTAAGGAACTATAGGAGTATTAGAATGACTTTTCCATATAGGGAATATGCTGTGCCAGCACTCTCCTGCTCCTCCTTCTCCTCCTCCTCCCTCATCCCTTTTCTTGTATCGCTTCACCCTCGCGGCGGTATTTTCGACCCAAACCCAACCGTCTAACATGATCCCATATAATTAAGCAGGTTTAAGGCCAACTGATCCCCTCGGAGAGCCTTGTCTTCCATACATTCCAATTAAAAGCGATTACACACAGTGGTCTTTTACTGCTAAGAGGCCTCTGTCGACTCCTCATCATCCCCCTCCGCCGCCCCCTCACCCATCAACCCACCAGCACTACCCATTCCCAGGGTTTCAGCTGTCACCCATCGCCTCAACGCATCAATCTCAGTACAGTTTTTTTTTTTTTTTACAGCGTTTGTTTTCGTCTTTTCCCATCATGAGCGAGTAATTGTATGTTTTGTGTTGTTTGCGTGTGTTAAGCTAGTCCAGATATATTCTCCTTCCCCAGTCATTCTCCCACTCTCCTGTTTTTTTTTTTTACATTCGCGGCTTCTGGTTTTTATGATTGCTAATTTGCATGAATAAGAGAAGTGTATATTCACTCTTAAATGGAGACAGAGACAAAAGCTTGAGCCAGGCAAATCCTTAAATCTTGTCAACTTTCACTCAAGACACCACCACCCTCCCACCACCCAAGGCCCAGTGTGCTCCCCTTCCTTATTCTTTTGGGAAATGCCTGCAGGGAGTTGAATAGAAGCCCCGTATTTCCACATGAAGTGAGCAGCCAGCAGCGATCTTCTCTCCCCTGGCAAAGTTTACTTTTCTTCTAGCTGTGAGAAAGCTTGCTGGGACTGTGGTTATGAATATTCATGCTGGAGAGCTCCCTGTCAATCAGTCAAAGGAGAGCTGAGGGGGGAATCTACGTCTCCAGTGGTTCGTTTTGCTGGGGAAGGAATGTGTGCTAATTCAGGTTTAGGCCACTTCATTGCTAACTTTTTCTGTATTTTCTGTTACTCCTATATTTATCAGTTAATATTTCACTCTGCAGTTACATGCTTTCAGCTGTTTTTTATTCCACAATGACCATTCACATCTATGCAGCCATATTCATTCATGTCTGTATAGGAGAAGTCAGTCTATTGTTGACATATATCCATGTCTCCAGCATTGACGTGTGACTGACATGATTGTATTCATCCTGCTAACAAAGACACTTCATGACAGCACTGCTATGACTTAATAAACCATGTCCTCCATGACTTTTCAGAGCTCTTGTGATGAGTTAAATTGCATTCAGACCTTTTCCATACAAGAGTTATGATAATTATAAGTTTTTGTATGATGCATCCTGATATTATTCATGAGGTTGATGCCATCCTTGAACTCAGTGTTGGAAAGTTACATTTAACTATATGTCTAGCAGAACTAATATAAATTTATAAACCAGTAACAAGCTTTTCGCCCCACTGAGCAGCAGGTCAGCACGAACACAACCTACATCGCTACATTTATAAAGTGGTTGAAATGACTCCATCACTTGAACAGGACGGACGCACTGGGCAGTAATGTAGGTGGTGAGAAAGGAGCTGGGTATTGTTCTTCTCTTTCTTCTCTTTTCATGTGTACAACCCAACGCAACACGATCAATGTCAGAACTGTGTGCCGTTATTCTAAACAATATCAGCTCTCTCAACACTTCATCGTGGCTGGTTTGTCACTCCGATCATCGGTTTTGGAAAGTTAAGACAAGGACCCGAGTGTGGATGTTCGAATCAGGTATAAACACGTCTGATTTCTAACATGGTCGGACAGAAAGTCCTATAAACCACTTCTGAGAGACAATATCCCGGCCCTGAGGGCTGGTTTATGGTCTCTCAGATCTGGTCAAAATAAATGTGTTTATAGTCTTGATTGCAAAATGAGAATAACGGCACACATTTTCAGACAATGTGAGCGTTGTACTGGGTTGGGTAACAAAGAGTCCAATGCCTGATGTGCGATGGGTGTGAATGATGAATTATCGTTTTGTGGAATGTTATGTTTGATGGCCCGTGTCTACCATTGGAATGATGTCTGACCATGACGCAACCTCTGGGGCTGAAAATGAACAGAAGTCTGAAAACATGCAGTTCCTAAAATGGCCACTTGGGGCTGGCTCTCAAAGTAAGTCAGTCCCCACAGACATCCATGTTAAATGTCCGACTGTACAGCAGAAATAAACATGCTCACAGTCCAGAACAAAGACATATTTTTTTTATCTCTGTAAGCAATTTCTCCATTCAGACAGCTGTTTGCTGGGTGATTTTTTTTATATTCATCACTTGAAATTGTATTAAGGCTTAAAGTTATGCATAATTAAAGGTGTGACTGCTTTCAGTGAGGGGTAGGTGCCCTCATAGGACACCTAAGAGAACTTTGTATGACTCACCTCAGATCAACACACGCTCAAAATGTTTGCTCATTTTTTGGTTAGTGGGGAGGTAGGCCTGTGTCAGGCTTTCTGTATTCCCTGAGGATCCGCTAGGGTCCATGTGATGTGAACTTTATCATTGTCCAAGTCTGTGAGAGTCCGCAAATTTGTATCTGTGCAGCGACTACACTACAGGGGAAGTCCGCATGCTTGGCAGCAGCGTGTAGACACAGAATACATAGACATAACCCACTGAATAAATGTATGAAACAGAGTCCTCTCAGTAGACTCGAGAGAAGCTCAAAAGTAGTACAATAGTAACAACTACGTATTTGTGGTGTCTGCAGCTCTCTGTGTGCGTGTCTGCAAGCGAGCTGGATGCAAGTTTTAGAGGAACTCAGGGATTGCTAAAATGGGAACAGCCACTACGCTGAGCTCGAAAACTGCTTTTAAGGTAAACTATCGTTGACATCATGGAGTATTCATCTATCTTTATACACAATGTGTCTGGCCAAACAACACGCAGTTCAGACAGACTGTAAATCCTGCATAAGTGGGTGTCCAGACCTAAAACAAGCCTCCGTCGTGGCGTTCAGGTGAGAAAATAAAATACAATCCAGAATGGTCAGTTTGAGTGACAGATCCAAAAGTCTGAAGGATTATCTGTTGTCAAAGAACTGCACAGTGGCTCATAGTGCTATGATTTTACAACTCTGGAAAGTTCTCATTGAACTGTTTCATCTTTTGTTGTGGCTACTGTGGGACATATGGCATTAACATTACAAAGTATTCATCTACCAGGAGAACATGCTTTCACGTGTTTGTTTGGTCAGCACCTTTCTGAAATGTAATGCCACACTTAAGATTTGACATATGTGCTACGTAACCTTGCATTCCTTCTTTTTTCTTCTAAATCAGATCACAGTGCATCAGCACCACATTCCTTCCCATAGCGCACAAAATATTCAACAGTCATAGAAGTATTACCAAAATAATGACCAAGAACTTTCCTGGGAAGCGTGGAATCTATATCAAATGTGGGTCCTGCCCTGGCAAACAAGAGATAAAGAGGAGGGTATCTGAGTGGGACAAGGGTGAGGAAAATAGGGGAGCAGTAAGGAGCACAACACAGTAGGGGGAAGATGAGGAGGAGAATGGGGTGACGAGAGAGAAAGTCAGAAGAAAGCACCGTTGGGCACCACTCACAGAGGCATAAATCCAGGCACTCACAATTGAATTCAAATGCAAATCCCGTACTGAGCACCCAGTGGAAAGGCCAACCTCAATTTAGCCAAGTCCCAGTGTGTGTATGCTACCCCCAACTGACAGGAACACCTCATTCTCCCCACTGTGTGTCTCTGAATATCTTAGTGTGTATGTGTTCATACATAAATACGCCTGTAGTTCAGGTATATCTCTTACAAACAAGACGATAATGATGCTTGATGTTGAGAAGGGTTACCTACTCTCTGAGCCATATTTTCTCCCTTCAATATTTCGGTGTTGTGCATGTTATTGGGGGTGGGAGCTGTACCCCCGAACATGCACACCCCTATGTGCACATCCCTGCCCATCCCTATTCTTCTCTCTCTGTTCCCACCTCCCAGCCCCTCGAACAAGGGAGTTAGAAATGAACCTGAACTGATTGAGAGTCAAAAGCAGTTGCCGGGGCAGGTTCAGTGGGGCAGAAGCAGTTGCCAGGGGCAGTGGTTGGTTACCAAGGGAGGAGGGGGGTGGAGGAGGACAGGCTGGGTAGCCCCAGCGGTTGCCAGGGGGCAGCCCGTTGGTTGCTTGGGAGTTCCGTAGCAATCGGGCGAGTGTTAAAGCCATTAGGAGGAGTTACCATATGAAAGGCTGGGTGGGTGTGGCAGGGCTGAAGATGAGTCCTGGGAGGATAGCCCCACTGTCAAACAGCAGGAGCCTCACAAAAGAGCCTTTCACTGCGCCATTACTGCCCCCCTGCTAACACACACACACTCACACAACCTCCACCCTGCACTCCCATCCCAACCGAGCCCATTCAGAGCCAGCCACCGTGGCCGCAGAATAGGGGAATTCCCCCTTTAAGTATAGGAATGACAGGGCAAACAGAGTAGCGAGAGAAGACCAAGAAGAAAAGGAGTAAAGAAAGAGACGACTTAAAGCACAGCGACCTTCCACCAGCCTGTACGGACCTCTGTGTTTTCCACTGAGCTGGCATCCAGGCTGCAGCCAGAGAGGCCCTGAGGGAGCCCAGTGCAACCCCCAGGGAGAGACTCATTACTGGGGGAAACAGCTCCCTGGCGCTCCAATCCTGTCCAGGAGTAGAAATCTTTATTTCTCTCTTAGTTACGAGCAGAGGTACTGTTTACTATGCAGTAATGAAAAAAAGCTCACAGGGACCTAAAAATAGCTCAAGCTAATGCAACCCAAACAACCAGGAAAGGAAATCCGGGTGTAAATAACGGTGCGTACGGACTGGACTGGGTGAGTGCATGTTTGTGTGGACACACAGCTGCAGGTATGGGCCGCAGTGGGGAGAAGCAGCGATAAAAGCCAGCCTCTGTTTCCTGTCCTTAACAGGCTAATGGTGGGGATTTACTGGCCTTTTATTATGATTGCTCCAATTAGCTGTAAAGAACAGTCCCCTGACTGCCTGTTTGTCTGTCCATATCTCTGTTTCAGTTTGCGTAACATCCCCATCTCTAAAAGAATGACTGCAGTTTAAAACATAACAGAAAGCTGATCCATGACACTGCAGAAAACAGAATCATTAAAATATTTGCAGTACAGTTTTAATAGGTGACTTCACCCAACTTGAAATGTGATCTGTGTTGCACTCTCAAGTGAAAGAACAAGAACATGAGTCTTTAGCCAGGCTAGCACCTCGGCTGTACTCAGGCACATCCATCCATCCATCCATTATCTATACACCGCTTAATCCTCACTAGGGTCATGGGTTGAGTCTATCCCAGCCATCTTAGGGTGAAGGCAGGGGACACCCTGGACAGATCACCAGTCTATCACAGGGCTACACTTAGAGACAGACAACCAAGCACAGTCACATTCACACCTACGGACAATTTAGAATCACCAATTAACCTCAACATGTTTTTGGACTGTGTGGGAGGAAGTTGGAGAACCCGGAGAGAACCCACACTGCACGGGGAGAACATGGAGACTCCATGCAGAAAGATCCCGGTGCCCCCACCGGGACGCGAACCGGCAACCTTCTTGCTGCGAGGCAACAGTGCTACCAACTGCAGCCCTACTCAGGCACAGTTTGTGCTAAATGCTCATGTGTCAGCATGCTGATAATGATAACAACTAGTAAACTTAAATGCATGTAAATACAGAGAATTTAGAGAATTCCGGTTACGGCAGAAATCAGGTATCACAATAGTGTGGCTATTTAAAAGTCTGAGGTTGTCAGAAGTCTTGTCCCACCAACACTGAGTAGTCATTCAGGTCGTTATAATCCTCGGAGCTTCAGTAAAAACAAAAAGCATTTGGACTTCTCTTTTAGGTTCTTGAAGATCTTTCACCGTTCATCCAAGAAACGACTTATCAGTCAGCTAGAAATGAAGAGGCCTTTTGGATGAAGGTGAAACATCTTCAAGAAGCTAAAAAGTCTAATTGCTATTTTGCTGAAGCTCCCGGGATCCACAGTAAAAAAAAATTAAATAAAATAAAAATGACAAAGGTGTTTGACACTGCCGTAACATCCCACAATATTTAATCCCTCTTAGTCACTCTAGTCCTGACTTTTGGTAGATTTTTTGTTGTTTCTTCTGTTTGTCATGTTGCCAATTATACTCCTGTTTCTACAGAAGGCAAATACCTGGGCTTCTCCAGGCACATGGACGAATGCTATGTAAGAACCCATTGCACAGAAGCACACAAGCATGTGTACAGCTAATAGAGAAGTTGGCCCTCTCCAGAAAAAAAATCATGGTGGAATATAGGTTTCTCTAATGGGGGTGGATGTAACTGCACTCAGTGCTGCTGTTAGCAGGTATCATTGTTTACCAGGTCCAACATCTTAGTTTACTGTTAGCATTTGCTAATCAGTAACAGCTGAAGCTCTGAGTAATGCCATTATTTGCTATTTGACCATAGTATTGGATAAAGAGGTGCCAGAGAAAAGTCAGGAGATGACTAAAGTCTGTAGGCATTATCTTCTGGATGCCATTAATGCTTGTACATTTCATGGTGAGCCATCCAATTGTATCTGAGATATTTCAAAGGGGTGACTACCCACCTGACACTGCATCACCCAGAGTCAGAGAATTCAACATCAGTTAATGTGTTTCCATTAAAACTGTTGAGTGAAAATAAAGGGTACTTCTGAAATGTTGCAAAAACGACCGAAAATGTAAATTATGTTTGTTTCCATGAACTGTTTTGGAATGAATAAAACAAACTGTATGGTGTTATCAGAAGGTGGTGGTTCATGTGCTGTAATAAACAAAGCAGAAGAAGCCAGAATCGAAACCATTTGTTTGTCAAAAACTAAAAAACCTTGAAGACAAAGAAGAAGCAGAAGAGTAACATGGAGAGAGATATTCAGGAATTGTTTTTAATCTGGCAAGTTGTAATTACTCCTTCATGTCAGCTGGTACTGGTCATGTTTCTGCTGTTCGAGGCGAAGACAATGACAGAAATGGGAACAGCACATCAGTCAGCACCTCAGAACGTTCCATATAACACTACGTCCATTAACTTTTTTTTATTTTTAAGTCAAAAAAATCATCTTAAGTATAAAAACTTTGGAAATATGTTTTGAAATGGTGCTGTCTTCATGAATCTTTCTAATATGATGCCTCAAAATGTGTATTTTAATGAAAACACAGCTAATGTTTCTTTTCCTTGTACGATCTACCGAGCACAACCCTCGCATTGACTTTTAGCTGGATTCTATAAAAATGAAATCCACAGTGGTGAGTTCACTAGTTCTTAAAGAAGACTGCTGTTTGAATTTAGAGAATGTAATCTCGGTGCTGTTATCACCACAAATAAAATTCCATTCACCTCCATTTTCTAGAGCACCCTCACACACAGAAATCTCGAAACCCCAAAGCCCAAACTATGCATAACCAGATACCGCTACAGATAACTAAGAGGGAATGTTTTTATTCACTTTAGGTCAACTGACCCTTGAAGCATGGAAGGGTATCAACAGCGGTGCGGTTAGGTCGGATCCCCACACAAAGGATCACATGGCGAAAGCACCAGTTTGAAAACTCAGAACAGTTTTCTCGGTTTCTTTCGTGCCTCCTGTGAAAGCGTGTGCGGTTGGTGTCCAGGAAGATTTGCTGACAAACAGTCGCAAGAGGCAGTTTGAAGCGTAGGAGGAACACACCAGTTTTGTCTTTTTACATGAGTTGTTGTCATTAAAGCGATTACAATAGAAAACCGACCCGGGTCCAAGCTTCATGTTGGTCCAAACATCTGTGCTAAACTAATCCTAATGGAGCACTTTCTGTGTTTCTATGGTGTCGTTATACAACCGCTCGCCCACATTTTATAATGTCAAGACAAAACACATCAATTATCTGTCCGCATGTCAGCATAGAACAATTTAAATAAGCATAATAGAGTCTTGAATTCCTCCTCATTTGGGGGTTTCCTTTTGTTCTCAGTGGTCAGAGGGTTTTTTTTTGGTTGAAGAAGACACACGGAGGAGGACCAGACGGGATGCAGAACGGCTAGAAAACAACATTTGGAGAAGCTTTGTTCAAGTTTCACTGCGAAACCACTGAATGAACCGTTGTACTGTTTGATCCAACTTGTCCGCTAATTTCCTGATTATGAGTCAGCAGCGAGGCTTTATGAGTGAGTCAGTGTGGAGGCCGGTGTGTGTGTGTGTGTGTGTGTGTGGGGGTGTGTGTGTGTGGGAGCAGTACGTGTGGGTGTGAGCCCTGCGGTCGAGAGTATGACTAACGGGCAACTTATGAGTCTGCGAATGTGTGTGTGTGTGAGGAGGGAGAGCGAGAGGGGTGTGTTTGAGACGGTAACACGCGATTGGTCAGTTCTTGCAAAAACTAGAAACTGTGCAGCCCAAGTCGATTATTCTACAAGTTGCGTCTTTTCAGCATTTAGGGTAAATGTGGTCTTTCAAGGAAATGTTTGGGAAAGCGTAATTATTTATTCTGAAAGTTAGTTGGGAAGATTAGTACTGCTCTCAAAGCTGTTAACAAGATGGCAGGAGCCAAGGGACAATTAGCTCAACCTCGCTTTAATGCTTGAGGTGAAAAGAGACAACTTGTCTGTGTTACATGCTGGACAGTTACTTCCCAGTAAAACCACAAGTCTGCAACTGTGTGTGTGTGTGCTAAATTAAAAGAGATGTAACAGCAAACTTTAGCAAACTTTACATGGCAGACTTTGCTACTTTTTCATGTTTTCATGCTAAGCTAAGCTAATTGTTTTAAAGCTGTGGCTTCATTACAGGCTTTCCTGTACACACATAAGAGTGGTATCAATCTTCTCTGCTCATTCTCCGCAACAAAGCAAATATTTCCCGCAATGTGAAACTTTTCCTTTAAGCTATAGTCAGAAGCCTCAAGGACCATATTTGAAACAATGGGGTGTATTAACTAAAACATCACTCTCCCACAAGACATCATATGACAATCAAATGATGAAGATGTTAACAGAGAAATGAAACAAAACCATTTTACACTGTGTGCCGCAGCAAATACAGCTAAGGAGTATGAATCTGTCTTTTCTCAAGAAACTGGGCTTCGTCATCAGAAATGAAGTTTGAGATCAAACAGAACTGTAGATATTTATTGCTAAACTTGCATTTACGATATGTGTTAATATTTTATTTCTCAGTCATCCAGAGAATCACCCTCCGTCTTCAGTGTATCCTGTTACCGATTGTAAAAGCTCTGGAGAAAACACGAGTGTCTTTATAGCGCTGACCTGAGGTTTTATTGTAGGCAACAAAAACCTGATGTGCATCTGCTTCTGCATCTGTTACAAAAAAACGTTTTGCACTTGGTTTAATTTAAACTTTCTCTCAGAATGATTTGACAAATAGCTATACATATTAAATGAATGGAATCAGCTGTTGTTGTTAATCTAGTGATGTGGTGACCTTAAAAGAATACTTCAAATACTTATTAATTACATACATTAGCCACAATGCAATTTCATAGCCAACAGTGTGGATCTAGATCTGGATGTGTTGTGGTTATAAATGTATTAAGAGACATGGATAAAGCGCTGCCACTCTGCCGGTTTTCCCCTGTGATCACTCCAGATGCTGCAACATACAGTAAAAATCCTGTGTGGCTCCAAACCTATTTCTCCCACAGACCACAACTATTAGACTGGCTTTCACTCTTTATTCTGAATTTTTTATATACAAATGTTTCTATGTATGCAAAACCAGCCCAACATGTTTAAAACGTAATTTTACTGTTAAGACATCATAATTTTGAAAGATCAAACAAGATGCCATCGTTTTCCTTAATACATCCATGATGGGATGTTATCGGCCCGTGAAACAGCAGTTATCATCACACATCATCCTCTTACACATGGGCCAGTAGGATAACTCCTTCTAGTATGCCAGAAGGCACTGTCATCCTTTTGATTATTAACAAACAGAATGTAACTCTGACAACACTGGCAGCCTCGTGTGGTCACGTGAATGAGTGCATGTTAAGTCTTCAGTGGAGTAGTTGCCATGGAAATGTACAAAATGGAGTTTTGTAACATGAGGTAAACCTCATGAATGGGGACATTATAACCCAAATCATGATTTTCTAAACCTAACCAAGTACGTTTGGTCCCTAAACTTAACCAAACAATAACTGAAAACACAAGTGAATGGCAAGAGAAAACCATGAAGTGAAAATGAAGGTAAAAACAAAAATGATATAAAAAAAACTAACAATGAGTGTCCCAGACAGGATTTAAGTCTCAGTCAAAGTGAAACTCTGCTGACTTACACCACCTCCAAGTGGTTTGGTCCAGTGCCAAAATGAGCCACTACCAGTAAATGGTGTGTCAGGGGGCAGCAGATGGAGAAGGTTCCTACTGTCCTATATGTGTAGGATATATCGCTCATTAAATAGTATGATAACATCCAAACTGGGTGCATGGTTATTGGTTGAAGTGGCCTGGAGCTGCAAGTCTAAGGCAGAAATGTGCGGCAAGCTGCAGAGGTCAGATAAGATCTCCTGTTTCCAACTCCTCAAACCCAGATTTGCTGTTCCACCCACAGCTGAAGACAAGAGACCAGACAGGTTTGGAGAGGAGAGAAGTTGTCTTTAGTTGTGTTTCCTTCCAAATGAAACACAAATTTTAACTGAATTTAGTAAAGAACTTCCTGTTTTGATCATCCACTTTATCATTATGCTAGTATGAAGTGATCGTTTGTCAAGATAAAGAGCTGGTGGTGCCAGTTTTCTAGTTGGGTGCCATGAAGACAATGAAGAAGTTAAAAAAAATGAATTCCAGCCTCTCACAATAAAAAAAAACATTGAAAACACAATGAAAATCTGAGATATACGCATGTTTTATGTCTGACTTTGAGGAAAGTTGCAGTTTCCTCACGACCCCACACAGATCTGATGTTTTTATGTGTCACTGTTTTCCAGCAAAGTGGAAGCTTCAGTCGACGCTGAAGTCACATGCTTCATCTGTGTCATCATGTATTTGCCGAGTCTGCTTCCACTGAACTTGGTCGCATTTTTCTTAAAGGTTTTTTTTTGGCGCAGAGTGCAAATAGATTGTTGGATAGCAATGCACCTTTTTATTTTAGTCCATACAAGAGGCTCTAAGTGTCCAGAATCAAGGATATCACAGAGTCCATTTTAGTGAGAATGTAGAAAAAATATGATCTCATTTCCTTGTTTTTAACCATAATAGGAATGTGTTTGGACAAGAGCAGTAAAAACAGAAAGGTGTGTTTTGGTACAAGTTCTGCAGTCCAAAAAGAAAACACGGAGCAAACATATTTCGTTAAACGCTCAGATGCAGATGGATACAGGAGAAGGTTTATACCCACTTAATCTGTGGTGCTTGTTTGATCTCTGTTATAGTCACGGCATATAGTATTCACTGAGTCATGGAACAAACTGTGTTTTGGCTCATGATTCCAAGTGAAAGTGGTTCTGTTCTGGGGGAAAATCAGGCAAAATGGTGCTGGCATGAAACAGCAGCAGACTGGTGATGCTGCCAGCTTCTTAGTAGTGCCAGTCCAGTGGGGCCTGCAGACTTCAGTGACCTGTAAACACACACACACACACACACACACACACACACACACACACACAGCAGCAGCAGCAGCAGCAGCCAGAATGATTAGTCACGGGGTCCCATTCCCTCCCTGTGTTTATCAATTAACACTGAGAACGTGGGAAAGGGAGGCAGAAAAAATCCAAGGGGATTAAAAGATAGACTGACAGCAGCACATGTTCCTCGGCTCCTTCCACCTCGCTGTCTCTTTCCTGCATCTCCTTCCTCTTCATCTGCTTCACTCTTTCTGTCTCATCGCTCCATCTGTCCATCGGTACAAATCCTCGTCCACCATTTCTGTCTGATTTCAGCCAGTACACATGACACTGGATCTACTTATTGGCAATATAGTTTGTTTTGTTCAACTTTGCTGGAAGCTGAGAGTCTTATTTCACATGAGACTCCATAAAGATTACCAGAAACGGCTACAAGCAGTCAGAAGTCACTGGAAAACACTGCATGACGTGACTGACAACTTGATCCACATAAATAGAAGCCTTGCAACACATAAGAGACATGGACAATGTTACTGCTCACATGTTGACGCTGTTGGATTAAGCAGAACAGAGTTTGGCGCTGTCGAGTCCAGCTGTGTTTCCAAGACTATTTCAAATAAAATAATGTTCAAAAGTGGGGAGAAACGTGCATTGATGTGCTTGTTTAAACCCCTCAAATGGGGTTTAAAGTAACAGAAATGGGAATATATTTCGAACTCCACTATGATGTCCAAACGTCATGTCTTTTTGAAAGCTAGGATTTGCTCTGGCAAGGACAGTTGGGAAAAAAACCCAAAAGGTAACTACACGGTAACAGCACAAACAAGATTCTGCAATCGAGTAACCAGCAGCTGAGTAGTCCTTGCAAATGT
>NW_007577806.1:579081-615261 GCF_000690725.1 Stegastes partitus | reverse complement strand
GCAAATATCCATAAAATAATGATATTTATGTGGATTTTAATTCAATAAAACAATGTTACATATATTTTAAGGTCACATACTATAAAAGAATAAATAAAATTTAAAAATACGGATCTTTAAAGTGGACATTATGTTGCCTGTTTGTTTTTTGTTTTTGTTGTTGTTTTCTTAAGTCAAGGTAAATTAATACCTTTACTTACTTTACTACTTTTTCTGTACATTTTTCTAGGTATCTGTAATTTAACAAAACTGGGAAACCCTGTTTTTAAAAAAAAACAAAAAAACCTGGATATTTAATATTTTCCATTTTTCATTCCTTACTATACATAATTTTTGCATGAATCTGCAAAAAATGATTTCTTAGACTACAAACGGTGGATTTGTTGTCATTCCAGCATCTGACTACATCCCAGACTGACATGCAGCATCCAGCAGTCTGATGTCTTTTCATCTGTAGCATCGTGTCATTTGAATAAAGCTGCATCTTGACGGGACCTTTAAATAGTAGCTGGCCAAAGGAGAGTCTGTGTGGTGGTCATGATCTGATCATTGTCCTTTAAAGCATCACCTGACCAGGATGTGGATTAACTCAGTGGTCAAGAATCTGTCAACAGTTGAACAGCTCAAAAACTTTTTGTGACAATGTATTTTTGTTAAGTAATTGTTCACTGACACTGATGGTTTTATCATTATTTTTGCAGGTAATTGGATAAATTAAAATTCTACCTAATAGTGGTGTGACATGAAAAATCTGGACCAATCACTGTGGTACATCCTCGTTCTCATTTCACACCAATCCATGTGGCAGAAGTTGAGAAATGGAGTGGAGAAGTTACAACTTTGGCATTTGAGGAAAAGTCAAAGAATCCCAGAATGACTAGGATATAGCCTTTATAGACCATGGATGTCTGTACAAAATTGCTTCGCAGTCCATCCAGTAGTTGTTGATACAGTTCAGTTTGGACCAACACGGTGGATCAACCAACGTGTGTTTGCAAGTTGAAAGTTTCCATAGCAGGACGCACATTTTATCCCTTCATCGTGGTAAATGCAAAAAACTTGTTGTTCTTGGTTTTGGTTTTTGTCTCCCCAAACTGTACATCAACTTGGTGAATGTTTGTTGTTTTGAAATGTGCTCTTTAAATAAACTTGACGCGAAACAATAGCAGTTTTTTTTCAACTTCAGCCTTGGCCTGAATGGATTCTCTCAACTTGAACAAACCAAAAAACTCAAACCCAAACCACCATCTGACCATCAACCCCTACAGACAGTTCCACCATGAGAAACTGTTTCACCCATTTAGGAGCAGAATAACATCTCCATGTTTACGTTTCAAATATCCCACTTTGGACCAGACTGGGCTCAGTCTGTGGGAGAGGAATGTGTAGGGTTGTGTGATCATTACTGTTGTTACTAGTCAGCCATTTTGGATCCGTAAGGCCCCACACGGAGCCAGCTGTTTCTTCAAGCCCAACTAAGCTCTTGGTATTGGAGCTAATTTGACCCGTGGAGGGCCAATTGGGACCAAGCTGGGGAGCTGAGCTTAGATCACTGGAGCGAACCATGGGCCAATAGTGAGAGCAGAGACCATGGGGAAGTATCGTTCTCTAAGCCCCAAATCTCTTTCTTTCTTTCTTCCGTTTTTTTCTGTCTTTTGTTATGGCTTCCTTCCTTTCTCACCTTCTTTCTGTTATTTCCTTGCTGTCGTTCTTCCGACCATTTTGTGGAATTTCTTTCTTATATATTTACTCTTTTCTTACCTCCCTTATTTTCTTTGTTCTCTCCTTTGACATTCTGGTTTTGGGTTGTTGCAATTTATGAATTACTGTTTGACAACATTTTTGTCTTTTCTCTATCCCCAAAGCGACTTGGAGGTTTCGTCATATCTTGTCATGCATTACTCAGTGTCTTCTGTTTCCAGCTCTATGCCTCGACTCTCGCTCTCCTTTCATATTCCTTTCTCATTCTGTCATCCTCACGAGGACTAACACCAGCAGCGTAGCAGCCAGCGAGCATGTGTTAGTCCAGAGGATGACGGTGGCTCAGAGGCCTGTTGTCCTGGTTGCTAGTGTCAGGGAGATGGAGGGTCATGCATACTGATGCTGTTTGAACTTCTCCTAAAGTGATTATTTATGCACAGCCAGACTCGCTTGGCCGAGCTGGGATTAACTTCATGAAAATGCAAAAGGGCATGCAGGCAGGCACGCACAAATGCACGTATTCGCACACACACACACACACACACACACACACCGTGGCGTGCTTTCATGGCCCAGTGCCTAGCTTTTCCCCACAGTCCCAGCCTCAGTGATTTGAGGACAGGGCACTGCTAAACCCCCACAGAGCCTTCACACTAAAGTCTCCATGGAGATGCTAAAGAGATTAGCACACTATGTGCTTGTGTGTACATGTGAGTGTGTGTATTCGTGTCACCAATGATGAGAGCAGTTGCAACCCGGCATGATGGCTTAAACTTTAACCAAATCATTTTTTCTGCTATCAATCAACAGGTTGCAATGAGCGAAAGTGAAGAAAGGGACTGACACAAAGAATGTCTTTGTCTGCAAAACACGTCTTTGTCCTAAAACAATGCCTCACTAACTGACTCCCTCACTAAATGAGTGACTGACAGGCGCGTAACCTCCCATCCATCCATCTATCCCCCCATTCATTTGTGTGTTTATGTGTGCCTGTATGGCTCAGCGGATAGAGCACGGCATTAACACAAGTTGTGGTTAGATTCCCACCCACACTCACCAAAGCTAAAGACCTGTGTTTGTCCGTAATACAGTGGTTAGGAAGTTAACTGGCACTATGAGGCAAACAGAAATCAACCGATGAATGACTCAGCTTTAGTCATAAAAAGGTAACATAATATTAGCCTGAGTGTTGGTTCTGTGGGGGACGCTGTGGGAAGATGGAGTGTTGCTGTGCCTCGTCAGTATTTCAGTTGAATTCTTGTGGATTAGTTGGTCCAGCTGATATTACCAACCTTTAACGTCCAGGGAAGGTTCGAAGCTGAGTTTGAAAGTCATGGTAGATCGCTTCATTCAGATTGGAACTGGCTTTGTTAGTGCAAACATCTCTGGATCTTATTGTGAGTGAGGTCAATATGGAGCATGATATAGTGATGATACAGTGTCAGCAGCACCAAGGAGGAAGCTGAGCCTAAAGATGAACCTCTACATTTACCAGTTCATCTACAGTATATTACAGCCCTTTTGCCCGTACATTAGCTTTCTACAGTGACTGAAGAAAGGAGATTGGCCAAAGTACTTTTACATGGTGGCTGGGTTAACCCTTCACCTGCCTTCAGAATTAAATTAGCAAGACAGCATAACCATTTGCTTAACCCCTTGAGCGTACCTTTTCAAATGAAAAACATCCTCAAACCCAATTAGTAACAGCTCCACAGCTTTAAAGCCAAAAAGAACAATCTGGAGCTCTATGGATCAGACACACTTCAAAGAATTTAGAAATACAAGAACAGCCCTTCTTCTTATCACCAGGCCAAAATCATGTTTGAAAAACTAAAGCAAAACTTAATGTTTTTTTCATAGGCTATAAACGAGAGTACATGCAACAGTCTTATGACAGTGAGTCAGTGACAGTGAGGTTATTGAACAAGTTGTAAAAAATCTAAACTGCAACTGAAAATGATGCACTGCAAATTAAGCACAACAGTGTTGCTTTCATTTTAGTGATCGTAGTACATGGTGAACTCTTAACTAAGTGTGTCATGACAACTTCCTAATAACTATAGAATTTTTATTACAGATACCGCGTGGCTCCAGTACAAAGACCCTCTGGATAGACAGGGTCAAAAGAGGCCAATCTAGACCCATATTCAGGCGTTGTGCAACATTTTGCAGGGCCAGACAACAAAAGATGAATCTTTACTGCACTGGTAAAGCTGAACGAGTCAACCCATGAACTATGTGCAGACCAATGCAAACTTCAAAAGCAGATACACACACAGTTATATTTATTCTACAACAGGTACATGTGTTTGAATTTGCGCTTTTTACAGGACATAGCAGCTGGTTACAGATCAGGCTACAGTGTGAGTCAATGTGATTACTTCTGATTGTGCAAAGCAAAGTGGGAGAACATAGCACAGGATATCTGGAGAATTTGGAACTTCCCACTGTGATGGGGCGTTGTCAGTTGAAACCATGTACAAATCAAAGCACCTTCAAAGTCCTGCAACAACTACTTTAATTACAAGTCCATCCATCCATCCATCATCTATACACCGCTTAATCCTCACTAGGGTCACGGGGAGCTGGAGTCTATCCCAGCTGACTGAGGGCGAAGGCAGGGGACACTTAGAAACAGACAACCAAGCACACTCACATTCACACCTACGGAAAATTTAGAATCACCAATTAACCTCAGCATGTTTTTGGACCTTGTGAGAGGAAGCCGGAGAACCCGGAGAGAACCCACGCTGCACGGGGAGAACATGCGAACTCCATGCAGAAAGATCCTGGGTGTCCTCACCAGGACGTGAACCAGCGACCTTCTAGCTGCGAGGCAACAGTGCTAACCACTGAGCCCCCTTGTAACCCTAATTACATGTCTTTTAATAATAATAATTGAGGGCTGGATGATGGAGATTTTATTTTAACACCATTTGTTTTCTTGGTCAGCTTGCTTGCAGTGTGTACAGTCTGCATGGTGACATATTTTGTCCTGCACATCGATGTCTGCAGAGGGGTGTGCACAGACCCTTGTGGACCGAAACTTACACGTACCTTTGCAGACACGTGAACATGGAAAGTGTGGACCGATCTTAAGAGGCTGTATTAGCCAATCAAATCCATGCAAGTACATATTCCTGTTGGATCACTTTGTAATGTAAGCATCTGAAAATGTATTCCTGTCAGTGTAATGAACGAAAAAAAAGTGCTGTCACCGGTACTTAAAGCCGCCTCTTGTTCTGTTTTATCACAAGGCTGTTTTTGGTCTAAATACCCCTGAGATCAAAGAGTTTTCATTTTGTACATTGACAAGAATCTGTTGAGGATGTCTTCCTTTTTCCAAACAAGATCAACCGGGCAAAGAGCCCAGGCTATATCCAGAACGTACGGGATCTGTTATACGACCCCTGTACGAGGATAGGCAGAAGGATGTCTGGGTTGCCTTACTTAGCCTGTTGCCACTATGACCCTGACCTGATAAATGTGGATGGGAATAGCGATTTGACCAGTCGGTGATTTACAGTGGTGTCACCTTTAGTACTTTTTCTCCTTCTTTTTAGTAGAAGCCTCCAGAGAGACAATGAAGGCAGCAAAGCATAAAGACAGGAAAACATTTAAAAATACTCCCCCACTACACACACACACACACACACACCCTCCTGTCCTCCTCCTCCTCCTCCTCCCCGTGATACCGTCTGTCCTCTGCAAACACAACATCCTGAACGTCTCAGCTCTTTACCCGCTGTATCTCCAGAGGGTGCTAGGGCAACAATCTGGTCCTCTTTCAAGTATAAGACTTGTTTTGTAATATGGAGATGAAGAAGGTTTAGGACTGTACACACACACACACACACACACACACACACACACACACAAACATAAATACAGTCAGCTCTGGTAAAACAGGCAGCGAAGCTCATGAGTTCGAAGGGAGCCAAGTTATTATGGTAACCCCAGAAAGGCCTTCCTCCCTGCACTCCCTTCTCAGCCCACCTCAGGGTGCTTTGAAATGAGAGAGGGAGGGTGAGCGAAGATAAACAAGGGATGAAGAGGATGAGGAGGATAGCGGGGGGAAGGGGGAGTGGAGGAGGGGGATTCATAAACAGCATGCAGCATCCCATATTGAAGAGGTCTCCCACTTCCCCTCAGAGAATGAAAACACCCTGATAAGGAAGAGGAGGGAGGGAACAACAGTGTCGTCTTCCGCTGTGGAGAAAGACGGACCAGAGAGGAGAGGAGAAGCAGGGAGAGGGGGGATGAAGTATGAAGGATGTTTAATTAAGGTCAGCAACAGCTACGTAAGTTGTAAAAAATGATAACCCCGTCTGCAGAAAGAAAGGAAAACATGGCAGTCAGATAGCCTTTAGCTGCACTCTTTGGTGTCGCTTTATTTCTCCCCTACAATTATATGTAGCTGCAGCCTCGTGTTCGCAGTGTAACAATGACAATAACTGAGATGTTGGAACAACGAAATAGAAAACAAGTTGATACAAAAGTTGACTGATGAAGCTAGCCTAAGCAGGCGAACTCAAGTGAAGTCACTGTGGTATGTAATTACTGCTAAAATGAAATCTAATTTTTATTGTTCCGCTTAGAAAAGGGTTAAATTTAGTTAACTGGGTCCGTTAGTGACCAGTACAGAGACTCTTTTTTGCCGTTTTTCTTTAAGAGGCGTGTTCATTTTTTTTCATGTGGCACGGGGGAGAGGCGAGTCTCCTGTTTTGTGTTGTGCCGTGTCCCCCGCGTTTTCACTTTTTGTTCTCTGTGTTTTCTTCGGCTGTTGTTGGTTGTCTTTTCTGACGTGGTCCTGTCCTTCTAAATGTTCGTCAACTTCACCAAACCCTTCAGGAAGAGCGGGACAACATTCCACATGATTTCTGGTCCCAATCTTCATCTACCCATTGTGTTGAAAGGAGCAAGCTGAGGTGTTCAGACATCCGATTAGGTTGTCTGCTGGACACCTTCCTTTGGAAGTTTATTTGGATGTGTCCTAATCAGGGGGAGAACCCGAAGTAGCACCACAACTCTCTGGAAGGATTTCAGATCTGATCTGGCCTGAAAACAACTTGGGATCCCTCAGGAGGAAGAGGAAAGTGTTTTAAGGAGAGGGAGGTGCAGTGCTGCCCTTTGCCACCATGACCAACTCCGGATGAGCTGAAGACAGCTAAACAGATGGATGGATGTTTCATGACATCCATTCTGTTGGAGAGATTTGTATGTTGGACAAACATACTTATGCCCCTGAGTTAAGAAAAATGGATTAAAAAAAAAAAAAAATACATCACCTACTGTCTTTCCCTTGTTGATGTTTTAAATGATTCCAAAAATACAATCAACAATAATTATTGATTCATAATTTAAATTATTAAGAAGCGCAACAATCATTTTGTCGTGTTTACTAACTACCGGCCTTGTCCTTGAAGAGCACCTTCCTTATGTTTAAAGTACTAACACTATTGTTCTTGACCTAGTGCAGCACTCCTTATTATTTCTTCATTATATAGTTACTGGTGTTTGGCCTTGGAGGGCAAAGTGGGCGAGAGTATGACGGGAAAAAGGGTAAATGAGTCTAAGATCAAAATGTGTGGAAATGTGTGAAGTGTGGGAGGTGGAAATTGCAGGAAAAAAAATACAGGAAAGCAAAGAAAATGGTGAAAATGACAAAGAAAAGAAGATAAAAATAAGAACAGACAACCTGGGGAGAAGATGAGAGCGGCTGCTGCTGGTGGGAGGTGTTGTTTTCTATCCTGTGTGTTGATAAAGCAGGACAGGAAGGAAGCGTCCCAGTGAGGACCAGTAAAGTCCACTCACTGTGCCAGAGCCATTACCGCTGCATTGTTCTCCATCAGCCTCCACTGCTGCCTCTTGTCTTCATTATCTCACCGCTATTGTCTCAGGATCCTTAGGTGATGAGCCCGACGACCTGATGACAACCACGGACACACACATCCTCACGCACACATGTGGGCACCGACGCACACACGGCCAGACAAAGGGGCCGCACTGAAAATAGATAGAATAGTAATGACCGTGATGTTAACAGCTACAGTAAAAAGACCAAAACAGGACAGATGGCCAGTGTCAAGTCATTCTTCTCCTGGTGTATATCTTGCTTTCTTTAACGCTCCTGTATTTGTTTCCATCGCCTCTTTAAATCCTTTCAGCTTCTCACCAAGTGGCCAAACTCCTTCTGTCTAGACAACTTGTCTTCTTAGGTAAGAGGAGAACTCGCACAATGTTTTTTCCTCTTTAATTCAATAAGAGTTGACCTGTTTAACCACTGAACATTTTGAATCTGATTTTAGCAAAACTAAGCTGGAAGTGCTGAATGAGTGGAATACGAGGCCACATGTTAAAGTGCTGCATTCAAAACCCTACTTAAAAAGTGTTATGAGCTAAATGCACTTAAAGTATCACAAATGAAACCAGAAGAATGGACCCTGCTGGTGCTGCATTGTTATACATTTAATCAGTTAATATCAGTGCATCATCACTTGAGCAGCATTCACTGTTACTGATTAAAAAGTGTAAAAAAAAACAAAACAACAACACATACATTAATGTTCTTCTTTTGGACTTTTCTCAAATCTGCTAACATCTCATGTCAAAACTTGAATCAACACTGGCTTAAAATTTTAAAATGAACTATATTTAATCAGCTTGTACGAGATGTAAAGCTCAATCTGAAAAGTGATCTAGAACTACAGCTGTTTCATAATGTATGGGAGTAAAAGCACAACACAGAGTAAAGCTTAATAAATCCTCACACATTGTATTGAAGCACAGTTCTTAAGCAAATTGACTCAAATGTCATAGTTCTGTCCCCTCACACATCGATTAATCATACTTAAAGCTCCTCCACTTATTGTTGTTATACTACCAGTGTTTTGTACTTTTGAAAATTCAAACTATAAGTAATGTGTATCACATATGCTGCTTGCGGTGTAAAGTCTGGCATCCGACAAAAAGCAAGAATCATCACTCAACAGCTGGAGCATACTTGGTGGTTTTGCATGTTTTAGCTCATTGTTTTGGTTTTATGACCTGTAACGTCTTCTGGTTGACACTCTCCACTCTCATGTACAGCTACTGACTGTACTGTCTATAAAATAATAAGAGGACATTTTTTTTATTGAGCTTTGTTTGAGGAAGGACAGTTGAGGTTGCTTTATATTCGAGGACTTAATGTTCACATGCTGACAAAAGGATATTGTTTGACTGAAGCTACCACCTCTCGTACAGAACGAGGCCTGTTGCTTGTCACAGCAGCAGCCATGTACCTTTATGTCACCCTGTGTATGATGGATATATGAAAATATCAATCTGTTGTAAACTGTACAACATCCACTGAAGGCCTGTCAGATTATGTTACAAATGCCTGGTGAGTCACTTCAATGGAAATGGAAAAGCATATAATATATTAATCCTTTCACCCCTGTGTGTTTTGTTTGGTGTGCCTGCTTGCACATGTTTCTCGTTTCCTAAACTCAGCCGAGAAATGACAAATATTTTAGTTCACTGGTTCACTGCAGCTGTGCCACAGGAAGAATCTGGTGCTAAATGTCAGACTCTGAGTTGTGCTGTCGGTTGTCTTTATTTGCCCAAAGCTCCAACTTATCCCTTTGTGGACATGTCGCAGTGTGATCTAGAGTCTTGGTTCACAGTGATCTTGATTGACGATCAAAGACAGCGTTTCTGTCACAACCGTTGTCCCTTCCAGCTGAACATCACACACATAAAGGGGCTTTAAGTTGCATTACAAATTGTTTGTAGCTTTAATGTTGGTAATGTAGTCATCTAGCTTAAGTTAGCCTGCAGGAGTTTTTGATAGTTTGGCCAAAAGCAAGTGTGTAAAGATACACACAGGACCAAAAAATGTCTATTAACTGCACTTGAAAACATGCTTTGACAAGCTGCACAGATATAGGATTTATGATGCTAACTTATCCTTTCACTGACTTTGGATGTGCACCTGTCTACATGTTGAAGTGTCTTTGAGGAAGGTACTAAATCCTAAGTTGCTCTCTATGTGTGTCCAGCGTGTTCGTGCAACAGGTGTACACTGTAACTTTCATGAGCCAGGACTCCACGTGACATTGTGCAATCAACCTGAGAACCTTTGCAACACGTTTTTTTTTGGGACCACTTGCTGGTGTACGTTTGTAATTTCACAATGGAACTGCAGTCAACAAGCTGACACGACCCAACTGTTGAGTCTACGGACACGAGTCAGAGTAAACAGCTAGTCTTCACGGTGGAAGAGCCCTTCGTTGACATTCACTGGGTTGTTGACTGAATTAGTGCACTTGAGTCACACTGTCAACATCATGTTCTCCTTTAACGTCCTCCTTGTCAATCAATCCCAATCTTTGCTCCCCACCAGCTTTACTTGGCAGAATTAGTTCCCTGCAACTTCTTCCTCTGCCCCAATAGGAAATTCAAGTTGAGGAGTCGCGGTTTTGACACAGTGGAAGAAAACCACTCTGATTCTCAGATGCTACTCGAATGGGATTTCCAGGGAACATTTCAAGTGTGGCAGAAGCACTGGGAGCGGTGTATAAAAAGACAACTGGAGGCCAGATTTACATGAAGTACAGTTTTTGCTTTTTTGTTTTTTTAAAGTTATTTTTTTGGCCTTTATTGATAGTGCAGTGAGAGAGAGACAGGAAAGTGGGGGAGAAGAATGGGTGGAGGACGTGTGGGAAAGGGCCATGAGTGGGATTCAAACTCATGACCTCCACATCGGGACTGTAGCCCTGTACATGGGACGCCAGCTCAACCAGGTGAGCTATAGCGGCGCCCAGTTTTTGCTTTTTATAGGTGCAGACTGAAGTGTTTTGATCACACCTAATAAAAAACAATGTGTTGATGTTTTGTCCAATTACACAAATTTATATAATATTGGACACTTATGTTCGTACAGGACTGTATACGATCATGACTCTCTGGCATCTTTAGGCTCTCAGCAACAGTGAAAGACTTAATAGAGGAAACACATTACAGCTGATGTTTAACATATCAAACAGAGACAGATGTGTAACAAGCACTGAATGCAAAGCTGTCAGGAATGTGTTAGTGTGTAACAACGTGTATGTGTGAGTCTGTCCATGCAATGTTGTAACTTAATGTGCGCTGAACACCAAACCGGCCATGTGCCTTTTAGCAAGCACACAGCGTGCCATTAGTTTCTG
Organism: Stegastes partitus; assembly: GCF_000690725.1. Taxonomy (NCBI): domain Eukaryota; kingdom Metazoa; phylum Chordata; class Actinopteri; family Pomacentridae; genus Stegastes; species Stegastes partitus. The sequence goes on along the minus strand of NW_007577806.1, from coordinate 604,366 downwards.
TGGTCTAAATCAAAACCACTGCTTGTCACAATACCCTGCTGTTTTAGTGCGCGCTCACATGGCTTTTCTCTACTCATTCGGTTTGAGGCTGACGGTGTTTGACTGTTTAAAATCTCCCTCTGCTTTTCCCTTTTTGAGGGAAAGTTTGACCCCCCCTCGGAGAGTCTTTGAGACGCAACTATTTGGACAGCAACTAGAGAGAACCAGGACTGCTTCTAAAGCTCCCCCCCTCCATATGTGCTCTACCTCACTATATCCGTCTTTCCGTCAGAGAGGGAGTGGACTGGACAGGAGAGGAGATGGTGGGACTGAGGTTGTGATGTTTTCCGTGCAGCCATAAATAAGTCCGTCCCTGCTCATGCTTTATGGAATCCAGAGTCTCTTTATCCCTTCCATGTGTTCCCTATGAGCCAGGGCCCTGACCCCTGACCCCCGGGCTCTTGACTCGATTATCTCAGGCCCAAGAGAGACAGTGTATGTGTGTGTGTCTGTGTGTCGGTGGGTGGAGTTGATCAGGGGTTGATTATCTCATGACCCTGCCTCCCCCCCTTTCCTCCCTGCATCACCTTACCCCCCATCTTCATTTCACAGGCTATAAAGCACACACATACTCAGACGCGCACACACCAGGTGGAGTGGTTCAACTGTCACTTCACAGATCACCTCCGGGCCAGTTTGACCTCAGCCGTTTCACACATATTTTTTCTTGTCTTTTTAATTGCACACACACACCTACACACACACACCCACACACACACACACATACTGGCATTACAGTCTGTGCTAGACATCAAAATAGGTTTGTCATGTTCTGTGTCGTCTGCTGTCACTGCTGTTAGCCTTATTTTGTATTCTCAAAGAGAAGCCTGTTTACAAAGCAGACATAAGTTTATACAAAGGCTTTTATGTCTGCGATGTGGATTCACAGCTGACAGTTGGGTCCTTGGCTCCTGAGCTCACCTAGTGTTGGACGGCGAGAGCTTCTGTTTCAAAAATAACCGTGACTTTTCTCCAGACAATCTGTTCTGCTGGGTTACACTCATGGAACCATCACAGGATGCTGTCACACAATATTTTGGGAAGTTTAGTGATTACAGTACTGGTCTTGCTAGCACGATGTAGCTAAAGTATCTAATTCTTAAGAAGGGGGGTTTCCTCCATCACTTCGCCCATCCTCTTCAGAAGATCCAGGCTTCAAATATAAATGCTGGCACTGATCATAAGCTGTAGCTCTGAGATTCAAACTGACTGTACACCAATGGGCCACCTCATACAGTCAATGGCTTAACCCACATTGGACCCATATCCACCTGGTGTGTGAAGGAAAAATTACTTTGTTCTCTTTATAGTTAAGCCTCTGTTAGAATGATACTGATCTTTTGGCCCTTTGATTTTCCCTTGACCTCCTCCCCAAAAGTATGCGTGACATGTAGGACATCAGTCTACGAAACCTATATCTGATATATACCTGTCTCTGAATTCGCTGCTCTCGGACTTAGGACGACAGACAGGCAACCTTTGTGTCTGTCAAGGCCGAATTCCGCTTGGCGCCGAGCCATCTTCTTGCTTTCTTTTTGTCCTAAATCTAGATACAGTCTCCCAACGAAGGACAGCATAAAGTCTAGGGTGCATGAGAATTCTCAAAATTGATATTGGCATTGCTTGCATGAACTGCTGCTCTGTTGGTGTCAGTTCTCCTGATATCCATTTCAACCTCAGTCATCTGAGTCTCCGGTGAGTCTCTCTGTGTCGGCCTCATCATCCTCCCTCGACTTCGCTGAATTTCCACAACATGGTGGACACTGGTCAAACCCACATCTTCACCCTTAAATAAGACACATGTCCAGCGCAGGTTCATTACTTTTCCAAAGACATCCCTGTCCATCCAAACACAATACCTGAGATGAACTGAAGCGGACGTTGTTTGTATTCTAAGGAATGGACATGGTGGGTGCAGTCAACATCACAGAATTGCTCCAGGAAATGATACATTTCTTTGGTTCATGTGACCACCTTTAAGAAGTCATTTTCTGAGTTAAAAAATACAGTCATGCGCTTATGTCACACCTCACAGTGCAACCAATCACAATGAGGCCCCAATGACGAACCCAATCATGTGAAAATCCAACCCTGGTTGGAAGTGGACCATGAAGGAGAAACCCACATGGGTTGTCCCTGATGCAGGTTTAACCCACATCAGTGGGACAACAACTTAAAAACACCATTTGTTAGTCTATACACATCAAAATGTATTACTTAACATTACAGAACAACATTGTATTTACATTACAATAAACCAATTTAAACTTTCCCACAAAAAACTACATTTTACTGTAACAACTGTTTGCCGTCTTTAAGGACTGCAAAGAAAACGTTCAGACAAAAACAGTGGACAAGCGGGCAAATACTTCTTTATGGATTTTCTGGAATTAGCAGCATATTGTTTTTGGAAAGACACATTGTTGCTGAATTTCTGCCATATCATGTTTAACCGGGTCAACAACATAGTTTGCAGTGTTAGAAGGCCGCTTGGTTCGCCAGATTGATCAGGACTGGAAGAACTGAATAAGTATTCAACGAACTGCCAGAATTGTGGTGATCCCTCAAATCTGAACATCAACCCCGAATCTTACTTGTTGAGTACTTTGGGTACTCCCAACTGAAATAAGATGCTAAAAATGGTTAACGTACAGTTAAGCGTTTGTCATTGTGAAAATCCTACCAGGCTACAGTCAGTAACACGAGCATGGCTGTGTTAGTCATGTTTTCTTTTCTTTCAGCTGCACAACTAAATATGATTCACTTCGGTTTTATTGTTGTGATCCTTAATGCAATCTACAAGGCTTTAGACATACAAAACAGTATGAAATGCTGATATTTTTGAAAAAAGTTAGCACGTGTTTGTTGCCCTGCAGCTGATTTATAAAAAAAAAAATAATACAAAAAGAATTTTGGAATCAACTGTTTTAGTTGCAAAACAGTAAGACAGCCTCAGCAAATAGAAGCATATGTGTCCCTTTGTTTCTCTGATACTGCTATTCCGATTACAGCAAAACCTAAATGGAGAATTTGTGGAGGAATAAAATCACAAAAGGAAATAAGGAAATAAGTTAGCCAATAAGTACTTCAGTTTTAACTCTGAGCTTGCATGAATCTGGTTTAAGTGTATTGCACACAGATTCTTGTGTGTTCAGTCATTCAGAGATTTCTATTGGGCTTAGTATTAGAAGTACTTACATCATGATTCCTAATGCTGCCTAAGTTTTGTCAATATGATGAATAGCTTTTAAATATACTTGTGTTTTCTCAAGTTGAAGCACATTGGCTTCTCTCATGCAGCGCTTTGATGCTGTTATCCATACAGTAATTCATCCACGGCACATGGTCCTGGAGACATTTGTCAGTTGATTGCATTTATATAACAACACTGGCTGTTTCCCCGCTTATTCTTTTTTCCTGTCTTTTACTATTTCCTGCTGCAATGGTACAATTTTCCAACAGGAATCATTAAAGATAATCGTATCCCTGTGTAAGTATTATGTCCCATGGTCTACGCCGTGCTCGAGATGCTCGACTTGCCAAGAATACGAATGTGGGGGAGACGATGAATATGTGTAATTTTGTGTGTTAAAACTATCCAAATGTAGTTACTGGGACACAATACGAGCACTAAAAGGTGTCAGCCTTTTGAGCCCAAGCTTTTATGTTTGTGGTTTCAAACACTTGAAAGTCCTGATTGGACGGTGCCGTATTATTAACAGATGGAAAGTCTTTGACAGAATGATCCTTTAAACGTTCTCTTATGAGAAGGAGAGTTGGTTGGCCTACATGACCAAAGCAAAGTGCAAGTATTACATGTGTGTAAAGTGTGTGTGTCTGTGGGTGTGTGTGAGCTCTGCCTTCGAGTTAAAGCAGCAGGGAGGCCAAGGCTGCTTTGTGTCAACAGGACGCGATCACTACTCCTTCACCTATGTACACACACGTATACAGCCGTCTGGCTCTTTTAGTGCCTCCTCCCAGGTTGCTCTGATCTGAGGAGAATGAGGCTAAAGCTCAAAGGTTAAAGGCCATCTTTACAAGGAGTGCTCTCCTTTTACCCTCAGTTCCTAATTAGGCTTTAATCAAGCTAATTAAGCTTCATTAACTGGCTAAGGGGGCTGGGACTGCTTAACCCAGGCCAGACCTCACCCCCATTTACAAGCTGCAGGGGGACGAGGGTTGGGGGGTCAGTGGATTGGGGGAGGAGAGAATAGAGGTTACCCCTAAAATATGTGGTTTTCTAACCCAGATGAATCTGAGTTACATAACAGCGAAAAGGCAGAATCACACATCCATGTATGAATGTGTGATGAAGGTAGATGGAGACATCCGTCACCGTAACGCATGAGCATCCAATCAAAAACAGAAAAGATGAAAAGAAACTTTGGATGCTTGAGATGAAACAGCAATATGTTCCTGTGTCTCCGTTTATGCATGTGCTCACTGTCCGTGTGTGTGTGTGTGTGTGTGTGTGTGTGTGTGTGTGTGTGTGTGTGTCAGCCTCCCTCATGCAGTCTGACGTCCCCAGTGTGAGTCCCGGGCCGCCGCAGACCTGTGGTCCAGAGAAAGGCCTCTTTGTGTCAGTATGGGACCGATTGGCCACTTCTGCACTCTTGGCTCCCCCTCAAGCCCTGGCCGACCTCCAGATCCCAGAACCAGGCCAGGCCTCGCATCTCTGTAGTCCATCCCAGACAAAGAGCCTCTACACTGGGCTGACTCTTCTCTCAACTCCCCCCGCTGTTCCCTCCCCTCCACCGTAAACTGGGTTACAACAGTCAACCCGGCCATTAATGTTGACATCAATACCTTCCATTGATCCAAATGTAATTTTCCCCACTAATGCATGATTTCCTATTGAATTATGTAATTTGCTTGTAAGTTCATGAGGAGAATACGGCCCTTAATGATTTATTCAAGACATGTCGCCGTGCGTTCACCCTTGTTTTTCTTGGAAATAGTCTTTTCGTTAGCATGCGGTTGAAAAGAAACACATAAGCTAGAGTTTGGAGGTGACTTTGATTGTTTCCAGTAATTGGAAAATTTGGCCTGTGTGTGCTACATCTGTGTTAAACTGCTTCAACTTAGCTCCATTAGTGCAAGCCATGCAAATACATTTAATACAGATGTAGGAAGACATGTAGGTATATATTTGTAGACTTTAGTTATTACTATATTGTTCACACATTTTTTTAATAATATATCTGTGATTAGGCATCTAAAAGCAGGGAAAGATGTTGCCAATAAACTTATTTGTTTTTTTGTTTTTTTATGGATAGCATTTTAATTTGGAGAGCTTCAGACTTGCCATGTTGACCCCTAGAGACAACACCAGCTGAACCCATGGGACAGAGGTGAGAGGTGAGAGGTCAGCCTCCTCTGCCTCCACTGTGGAGTGAGATGTTCCAGTCACTGTCAATATCCAGCTGTGTTGCAGAGGTACAGGGCTGATCACTCTTATTTAGTTAAAATAAATAAATAAATATTGCAGCAGTCACATTGCAGTGTTTTAAAATCTTTTGGGACACTTGAGGTTTTCTTACACAGAGCAAGTTTCTGAGAATTTGCTTAGAGCCCCTGAGAAGCATCCAAAACTGATTGTTTCGCTCCAAAAATAACCTTGCATCAGTGGGGAAATCAACTTTTCTTAAGTGAATGTGGTTCATATTCAAGGTGCCTCATTTAGGCCTCACAAACGTTGCCAAAGTGTCTCTCAGGTACCAAAGTGCAATGTGCATTCATGGCGCAGTAACTATTATTCTGTCTGCAGCCTGAAAAGTTTAAATCCAGGAACAGTGATGCAGTTAGGAAAGTGCCTTCAAGCGCTCATCTTATGAAATTTTATGATTCACTGCAATAATATTTTTTTATTTAAGGTAACTACAGTTGAAAGTACTACCTTTGTTTAGAACCCTGTTTGGGTTTTGTCATGCCCACACATCTGGATTGAACAGAACAAGCTCGTTGGAGTGCTGGCAGAGGCACGCAAATTCTTTTATAGGGTGGATTTCCCCTCTTGGAGTGCCTGTGGAGCCCCTCTCCTCCAGAGGAAATCAGCCTGCTGGTGAAGGTTTTATCGCCTTAAATGTGGCCGCAAATTGCTGCACCTCAATTATCTCAATCCCAACCAATAATTACTGTGCCTCTCACTTGCATGGAGGAAGGGATTCACACCTCAGGTGAGTGCAGGCTTTTTTCCCACCTCAGCATCATCCTTCGCTTCATTACGCTGCACCTCTCTCCTGCGGTTTGTTGACTTTGTTTTTTTTTTTTCCATAATTTGCACACATGCACGCATTTTCCATGAGCTGAGAAAAAGGCTAAAAATACTCAAAAAATACCTGAAGCTGAGGTGGTGGTGATGAAGTGTGCTTGATAAAGAGAATGAATGCCTACCAGAGGAAGTGGGGCGGCCACATTTCAGTACAAAGGTACTGCAAGAATGAGTGGCAGACACATTAAATCTAACCACAGCTGGCAGGACACTGGGCTTCCGAACACTAATCCTCCGGAATGTGAGGGAGTTCATGGACACACACACACACACACACACACACATTTATATATATATATATATATATATATATGTAGTGGAGTGAAAACCAGGAGTCTCCCAGGGAACTCTGTTTGTACTCCCTCCTCTTGATCTAATAGCAAACCATTATCCCCCTATAACCCCTTAGCGTGACATGTCAGTCTTCCTCTAGTCCTCTATGCAGGCAGCACAGTACATCCTGTATATATATATATGTGTGTGTGTGTGTGTGTGTGTGTGTTCCCTGAGTAGTGGGTGTTTTCCCATAACTGCATGGCTGCCAGCCAAATAGACCTGTACATGTGGTTTGGTTGTACACGTTTGTTATTGAGCTCAATCACATATTAAGAGCCTCTCTGAAACTCCATTAAATCACGTGTGGACACATGCAAACTTTTTCACAAGCTTTCTGAAGGCACAGACGCACAGACAGCAGCCTCTGCTTCATGCACAGAGAGCATGAAGCCATGGAAAAAAAATAAAAATCCCCCCTCGCAATCGCAATTCCACACCTTTATTGTTGTTATCAGGCCCGTCAGACACGGCTGTCTATGGATATGGGCAGGGCTGGGGCAGGATTTGCTGTTTTGTATAGAGAATAGGGGTATGAGCTACACCCGCATATCCATTCTCCGTTCCACCAAACAGGTTCTCTCATCCGTCACATCACCCCTCTCAACAAGCAGGCCTCCCCTGTCACCTCCGATCCCCCCCTCAGAAAAAAAAAAAACAGCTCCAGAAAGAGAGGAGGGGGAGTGTATGGGGGGATGACAAAGAGAAATGGATTTAAGTTACACACAAACCAGTAGAGACCACTGCCACCCATTTCCGGCTCTGGGACAAACACAGGCGACGCTGGGACAGAATGGGTGCCCTTCACTGGCTCTGCTAAAAATAGGACATCTGGTCGGCATTCATTACTTAATAACCACAGTTACATATGCACTCACGCACATGCGAGGACAAAAAAACACATCCAGGTCAATGTTTCTAGCAGATTGTTTCTTCTGAAAAGCCCCTGAAACTGCATTTAGACCACCATATGACACCTGATTTTTCCTTTAAAATCCAGGCTGATAAGATTTTCTTTGAGGTATATGAAACCACTCGTGTAAACATGCGTACATGCACAATGCATGATATATACAAAGGATTATTTTTTATGATACTGTATGCACTGCATGCCAGCTCCCACCCAACCACACAAACAGAAAAAAGAGACAGAACCCAGTTGGTTTCACTTATTAACCCAAATGAAGTGAGATTATATTACCAGAAATGGTAAGAACAGCAGGTTTTGCTTAGAGCTTGGCACATACAGCAAGGACGCCGGAGAAAAATGGTTCAAAACAGACCTTGACTCAGTCAATGAGCTAACCAGAGAGCAGTGTGTCACAATTCATACACCCCATTTCATCAGAATCCAGAAGAACGTACAGTATAAATGACTAAAAAAAAAAAGAGTTGCATTGAGCTACACATACACTTTTTTTTAGGCTAATTTGTTTATGCAGAGGACAGAGATGAGGAGGTATAAGTGCCTCACATTGATTTTGTTACAGTGATTGGAGTTTTACCTGTTGGCTGCAGATCTTGGCAGTGACTGTAATGATTAGAAAAAGAGATGTTGATGAGTTGATCTCCTCATCAGAGCAGGGCTGTACACCAAAGCAGCTGTTCTCAACATAGCCTAGTTACAACACAAGTGTTAAACAGAGGGACACATCGCTAAATTAAAATGTCTTTATGCCCATTAACTGCCAGGTGTAACAGTCGAGTTACCGATGTCAGCTCACTAATATATAAAAACCGTTTAGACTGAAGAGTAGAAGAGGTGCTGTTGACACATGACTGGAATCTGGATCAAAATGCTGATAAAATATTGTGAAATAACAGAAAAAAAACTGAAATTGCAAAACATTCTTCCAACAATGCTGGATAAAGTGATTCATTAATGTTGGTTGAAGGTAAAGTCAGCAATTCTAATCCAATACATCCATCCATTATCTATACACCACTTAATCCTCACTAGGGTCACGGGGGGGCTGGAGTCTATCCCAGCTGACTCAGGGTGAAGGCAGGGGACACCCTGGACAGGTCACCAGTCCATCACAGGGCCACACTTAGAGACAGACAACCAAGCACAACTAGCTAAACATCAGTGATCTTTTTCCAGACTCACACAGACCACCTATAAGTTAATGTCATCACATCTCAAACTCATTCTTTGTATTTGCTGAATGAATTCCGTCATGCCTACATCAGAGGACTGTCACTTCTGTACCACTTTCAGGAGCTGGTTAGCTTAGCATAGCAAAGGTAACAGCTATTGTACCTCTGTCCAAAGGCAACATCATCCTTCACCTCTGAAACTCACCAGCTCTATCTCATGTGGTTAATCTGCATTGATGTGTATTTAAAGAGGTTGTACAGGTACTTTAATAGAAATGTTGGGAATGTTGAAAACGTTCCTCAGATCTGAACTGACAAACTTTCCTTTCGGACTAGCATGACCTGGATGACTGAGAATCTACTAACTAAAAACAGATTGTAGTTTTTTAGGTGTCAGAGGACCATCATGAAAACATCCAACTGTAATTGTTTCACGTTGGTTTTTCTATTTTACCCTCTAAACAGTTGGAAATTATAACTCGTGATGCTAAAGAGACTTTCTGCTCGGCTCTATATCTTCGCTCTGCATTTTGCTCTGCAGATGTTTCTCCGTTTGTGAGTTACACGTTTGACATCCTTACTAGCTGACGCAGCAAGTATTAAAGGATAATTCTATTTTATTTCAACCTGACATGTTTCCCATTACTGTGCATTTTGTGGCTCTATGAATGCAATGAATGGTGCCACATGATTTTTTTTTTGGATGCCACTTTTCAAAACTCACTTACGAAGAAGTTTGAAAGGACTCCGCACTCAAATCCACTCCAGGTGCTTCTTCCTGCTGTTTACTGTGAGTTCTACAGAAGATGGAAAACTGATTAGACTGACTAGCACAGCCAAGTGCACCGCAGCCCTTAATGGCTTTTCAATGAGGGAACTGAGAAAAATCAGTGATTAGCAGTGGGGTGGGGGGGTTATGGGATTGCTTGGAAATGACGCTACAAGTTTTTCTGTGTCTTACATGGATGATTATGTTCAAGAACAACCTCTCCTTGGCATACTTTTGCTCATAATTTGTGTTTATGGCTTTCCCTTGTGTGTGCTTTCTATACGCCTTGCATGCATAATTATGCTCATGCATGACCATTCATTTCTGGCTTCTAATGGCTTGTGGGCAGATGTGTGCGGTGTGCATGTGTGTGTGTGTGTATGTGTGTGTGTTGTCCAAGTGAAGCGAGGGTTCAGAGGTGGGTGTGGCTGCCCCCCACCTTTTCTCCGGGTCACCTGCTTTACAGGGCAGCATTCCCTCATATTCCCTCGTTTGGAGGCCATTAGAGAGGAAATGGGGCCGCCAGCTATCTGACCTTCCTCCCCCCTCTTCTCCTCCAGTTCTCCCCAAACTCCCCCTAAGCTCTTAGCATCCCGTCATCGCCCCACATCCAACCCCCCCTTTTCTCTGTGTTTTCACAGTGTTAACAATCAAGCCGTGGCCCTGAGTGTTCCGGGGGCCTAATTGGGCCGACTGCTGGCGTTGATTGTGATGGATGGAGGGGAGGGAGGGGGGTGCTGGAGCCAGGGCCCACTGTGGACGCTTCTTTCATCTGCCTGCTGTGGCCTGTTGCACAAGAAGGGGGAAGTGAAGATGAAGTACTGTTGCGTCCTGGGTGCTGAGTGTCAGACACTGCTGCTGTGGAGGAGCACGCCACTAAAAATCTATCTTCTGAGTAACAAACACGTCACTGTTTTCAGTATATAAGGTACACTTGAGAAAAACCAACACAGTCCAACGCAACATGATGTTGATGTAACAGTGTCATTTTGAGGGATGTAATTTGCAGCGCTGTTGGACTACATTGCTGTATACTTGGAAGTGTTTCTGTTCCTCAGCCTGCTCTTACTCATATAAACGGCTAAACAAAATAATGTAAACTGCTGCTGTAGTCAAGGTTGATTCATAGGCATTAGCAGACACTTTGGAACAGATGAGCTGTTGTGTTGCTACAAGAAGTTAAACTTTTTTGCCCGATGACCCTGCATGGTTTTACCAAAACCCTTTGGTTGGCAGCAGCATCGTGTCAATGGACTAAAGTGTCATTTCAATTCAATTCAGTTAAGTTCAGTTTATTTATATTTGGTAACTTCACAACACAAGCCTCCTCGGGGCACTTCAGACAGAAGGAAATTTCCGTATATTGTAGAGAGAAACCCAACAAATCCATCGACTCCCTCTGAGCAGTACAACAGAGGGATGAAGTAAAGATTTTAAACAGGAGAAACCTCTGGCAGAACCAGGCTCAGAGAGGGAAGCCCTCTGCCTCAACCATTTGGTATGAAGGTAAAGAGGGAAGAGAAAAGAAAAGCAGACAAAACAGACAACATATATGAGCACTGGGGAGGTTGGTGATGCCAGAAGTACCTGAAGAGAAGACAAAACACAAAACAGTGGGCGAAAGAAGAGACAAAGTTAGTGACGTGTGGTTGTGGCATAGAAATGCATGGAGAGTAAAGCATAGGTGAGTGGAAGAGAGCAGCTCAGTGCATCATGGGAAGTTGTTCAGAGTCACCTGAGCAGTCATAACTAAAGAAAAGGTTAAAGTAGAGAGGGTTCCTGCCTCCCAAACCCAAACTGGGAGCTGGTTCCACAGGAGAGGAGCCTGATGGCTGAAGCATTTGCCTTTGATTCTGCTTTTAGAAACATGAGGAACCACAAGTAAGCCTGCACTCTGAAAACCAAGTGTTCAGTTTGAATAATAAGGTGCTGTGAGGTCTTGGAGATAAGATGGAGCTTGGTCATTAAAGGCTTTGTAAGAAAGGAGGAGAAATTCAAGTTCTGTTCTGCATGTTACAGGGAACCATTGAAGAGAAGCTAATGTGGGTGAAATATGACGTGTTTTGCTCGGCCTGTCAGTACTCAGGCTGCAGCTTTTTAAACCAACTGGAAGTTTTTCAGAGAGTTATTGGGACATCCTGATAATAAGGAATTAAAACTGCCCAGTAGGTATAACAATAGACTAGTTTTTCAGCTGGATTTTTTTGCATGTTGGGTTGGATTCTAATGGGAAGACAGGTTCACAAAGAAACAAAAAAAACACCAAAATATCCAGAAAATCTCCTGAAACTACAGCACAAGCCACTTCTTCTCCTTCAAACCTTACTGTGTTCCAAAAAAAAAAGACAGTTTTGCCATCAGTTGCTAAATGGAAGTTCAACACTCGAAGCCTACAATACAAATGGCTGATTGACTAAAGGAAAAAACAGCGCTGTAGTTTTGTCACATCTGTGGAGTTGTATTAGCGGGATTCTTCCAAAAGAAATGTGCTTTTCAGATAAAGGAAATCTCTCCACATCTATGACCTGGTGTGAGCGTACTCAACCTGGTGCTAGACCTGCCTGATGAAGGGTTTTTGTGACCTTTTTCCAGGACAAAGCAGTGACAGCAGCCTGTGTTGCTAACTTTCAGAAATAGTTGCATTTGCCGTCAGTTTAAGCAAAAAAAATGTCATTAATATTCTTCCTCTGCAGCATTTTTATCATCGTATCAACCAACCCCAGGCTTCTTCACAGCAGCACATGCATGGCCAGTTGTATGATATGCCTTTTTTTTATACATGCAAGTAAGTACAGAGATTACTTCTAAAACAGTGCTAAACCACTTGTCTAGACAGAGATAGTTTATGTTTTAAAACACCTTTTTAAAATAAGAACTGTATGAATGTGGACGTAGCCTCAGGGGCATTTCCAGCCCAGCTTTCTTTTAACATCTGGCCTCAGTTATCCTCCCTCCAGACCGAGTCTTGTGACAGAACTTGTCAGAGGCATTGCATCATCACAGATTTGTTCTTTTTTGTCAGAGGCGCCAAACTGGTTCTTCCATGTCATATGTTAATCACGCCTGCATCTCTTGACTGGTGATACACAGCCTGCATTGTACTGTACTGTCAGAATCTTGTCTTAAGTACATGCAGACCTCTCCACATCCACTTCTCCTCAACATCACAGAACATAGCGGACAGCAACTCAGGCGCATCTTTCTGGCAGTGCACCCAGAACATTTCACATGAAGCTGAATCTCATTATTCATTAGAGCGAACGTCATCGCCGAGGGCATCCCAGAGACGCTGCTGAAAACAGATCCAATGATTTGATCTGACCTTGTGCTACCACATCAAGACATGAAAGCAGGCCAACATATTGCCCCTCTCTGTTATTTTTCTTCGTTTTTTTTTTTTTTTTGTTCCATAGAGGTAGCTGGCTGCGGTTAGGCAATGAGCTCTTTTGAAATGAGGCCAGTGTTACCTGTGTTTGTACAGCACTTAGGGCCATTGGCAGCTTGCAGACCATTTGCTTATCTTTGGGGTGAGTAATGTGTGTTTGTGTGTGTCTGTGGTTGCAGCCTGGCCCTGGCTGAAGTCATCAATCACCACAACCCTGGGGCTGATTGACTCACCGTGTCCTATAGAGTGTGGCTGTCCTGGTATTGAGAGACGGAGAGTGCATGCTACAGAGAAGTACAGATAAACATATATGCAGTCAGGTAAAGCCTGTCTGTGTATCTGGGTTAGAGAGGCTACATTATAGTAGTCGTTCTCATTTGTTTAGTCAAAGATGGGGCTGAACTCTGCTATGCGATCAGATCAGCTATAGTTTGCATAATGCAACTGCTGACAACAGCAACAATATGAAGTGTGTTTACAAGGCTGCACATAAACAAAGCAGAGAGAAACGCTTCTAAATACACCTTAATCTGATGATCTTGGTGGCCACATTTTCCACATGCTTTCAATAAACCTGCAGCTTCTTATCTGTCGGTTCTTTTATCCTTAACATTGGTGAACAGGGCTGAGCTGGAAAGTGAATCTAAGGATGAATAAGCCAATATTTTTGAATTAATCCTACTGTTTGCACAATGTGGGCTTCAAGCTGCACATCATAGTAAGTTTCATAATGGACCAGGAGTGACTTTCAAATTAGTTGTAACATTAAAAATCCTATTCAAGGATGAAACTGGCTTCTACTGTCAGATATTTTCACAGAGTGCAGCGGGACATCAAATCTTTCAGGGTAAAACTATAATTCTTTTGAGAACGAGAGATTACTTATTGTGCAGATGGACGGTTGGTGCGCCCTTTGCACACCAACTGAATGTTACATGTCTCTGGTCAAGGACTGTCCCATGATGGCACCCAGCTGTCACTCAAAGCAGCAGTGCTCCTAATTAAGCTTAACTCTATGCATAATGCAATTTGGTCGCTTAAGTACTAGAAAAATCCACCCCTGCACAGTTGACATGAATGAGGATATTACATGTAGACTTCAAAATAACTTTTTGATACCACCCTGCACAGGGCCTTTTAACATGGGGGTCTATGGGGTTCAACTGGTGGAAGCTTCAAGTAGACATTTAAGGAACAGCAGGTTTTGGAACTTCCACTCCCCAATGCATTGCTAGCTGCTTGATGGCAACCGTCTGCTATCAACACTCCCATTTTTGTTAATGAGCCCAGTTTCCAATGTAGTTCTGCTCTGTTCAGCAGCTCGCTGGTTTACCACTACTATGGGGAGGTCAGTATAAGTGGCACCACTGAGCTTAGTCACCAAAATGAAATATATATATATGGATTTTAAGTCTTCATAAAACTAATACTGTTGATAATATTCCCACATCAAACTAATGCTCACTGACTGCTGTGTTGTGTTATGACTGCACTATATCAGCATCAAACATTTACCTTCTGCAAACAAACTGATGATCCAGGGAATTTTTAGTAATATGTCTTAAACATGTTTCAGATGGGGCTGCAAGGTGGTGCAGTTGGTAGCACTGTTGCCTCGCAGCCAGAAGACGTCCAGGTTGGGGGCACCGGAATCTTTCTACGTGGAGTTTGCATGTTCTCCCCGTGCAGCGTGGGTTCTCTCCGGGTTCTCCGGCTTCCTCCCACACAGTCCAAAGACATGTTGAGGTTAATTGGTGATTCTAAATTGTCCATAGGTGTGAATGTGAGTGTGCTTGGTTGTCTGTCTCTAAGTGTAGCCCTGTGATAGACTGGTGACCTGTCCAGGGTGTCCCCTGCCTTCACCCTAAGTCGGCTGGGATAGACTCCAGCCCCTCTGCGACCCTCGTGAGGATTAAGCGGTGTATAGATAATGGATGGATGGATGTTTCAGATGGATTTTTGCAGTTACATTTTGTAGATTTATTTGGTCTACATATAATACCAATTATCTGCTTGATAAGTGACTATAAAGTTGTGGCTGAGACTTTGTGGGGCATAGAATCTGTAGTCAACTTGGATTCATAAAAGAAATACTGACCAAAAAAAAATGCATCTGACTGAATTTCAGAATAACAACTGGATGATTTTTCATGCCACTTGAATGTATATTTTGACAATTCTGGGCCCAAACATTTCCTAGAAGAATGCTTCTGATTTTGTTGGTTTTGAAAGCAGTGGTCCAGTTCCCAGAGGATGCTTTCTCCAACTTGTGCGGTCAAATTTTTCATAATCATTGCCATGGATTGGGACAAACTTTTGTACAGAAATTCTGTTGACTTTCATGAGCCTCTGATCTTTGTTTTTCACTGAAATTTCTCAATACCTGTTGCATAATACACACATTCTTGGTCCTAAAAACTTCATTTGGTGCCATCATATTGCCAAAAGGTCATTTTCTACAGTACTTGGGTCTATAACCAAAACTCCTCGTATTCTCAGTTGTACTTTGTGTTTAGTGTTAATCAGCAAAACTTTGCATGCTACAGGTAACACTGACACTGAAACATTACCGGCTAAACTTCAACATGCAGGTACTGTAAGCAAGTTGGTATTTAGCTCGAGAACAACCAGACAGAGCCGCTAGCTTAGCTGTAGAGTCTTAACAGAGATCTGGGGTGGATGGATAAGTATAACCAGCCATGTTCCTTTCAGGCTACGTGTTGAACGCTACGTCTCAATCATAGTGAGGGATTCTCAGCTGTGTTAGCACAAGGACAGAGGCTGTAAATCACATCAATGGCACCAGGCAGGATACAGAAATAATAGTGCAAAGTGCAGCGTAGATCTGAGTGTGAAGCGTGTGTGCGTGTCTATTTGTGTGCTTGTCAAAGCCCACATAATGGCTTGGTGAGCTGGGTGTCCCCCAACAAGTGGTGCATGTTTTGACCTGCTAAATATCCCTGAACAAGATATTTGGCATCCTTTATAAATGTGCAGTCAAACATTTGAGATGGCAGCCAGTGTTTTTCCATTACCAAAAATACAATTACTGAGCCATGAGTCTCACCTCAGCATCATTGTAATAGACTGTATATGTGGCACATTTTTAAAAATGGCTTTTTGCTACCTTTGCTTGAAGGCTAACCTGTTTCAATTTATTTTCTATATATAGATCATTGGTTGCAGTGATGGAAAAGAAAATCAGTCTGATGAAGCTTGGGTACAATTTAAATCTTCTTGTTTTATGCATTTGGAAAGCCATATATAATTTCACTTCAAGAGCATGTCATTTTAGTTGAGGTCAAACCCTTCTTGTGGTAATTTTTGTACCACGTTTACTACACAATTTAAACATACTGACCGTCTAGATGCAACAAAACAAACATTTATCCACATACACTGCATATTGTGTCTCCACACTAAACAGTCTCCTTTTCAACCCCAGCCTCGGTCTGGCAATGATCCTGAACCACCAAAACCAGACATGCCTCACTTGATAAACCTCAAAATAAGTTCGGTAAATTAATACTCTTGGAACAATCACAAACAAGAAATGAAAGATAGTCATGCTCCTTCATTGTCATGCTTATAGTAATAAACATGTGGTTAAGCTTTAGAATGGTCACGGCCAGAAGATCTGAAGCAGGTAACAAACTCCAAAGTCCCATGTCAGTACAATGTTTTATCAAACTATGCATCCACGCAGACCTCTTCTTAATATTTTGCATGGGGAAGAAATGGTGAGCTGCCATAAAGCCGTTTGTCACTGCTGTTTTAGGGCAGTCTCAATCTTTGTGGGTGTTTCATCTTAACAACTTGTGTTACGTTGCAGAAGTGATTTTAGTTCATCAACTACACAAGTCCACACGCTGTGGTGTGACTGTATATTAGTGCCATTCTTCATGTAATCGTAGCCATACTGCAGACAGCTGCAGTTTAATGTTTTGCACTTCAGTAGATGGAAAAAGCCAGAATGTCAGCATATTGTGAAACGTGAATTCAACTTGGAGAGGATGTGAAATAGATGGAGGAACTGTGAAAGTTGTATTTGTGCTGACATCCCTTCTACCTACATAGAAAAATATAGAGATATGATTTCTGAGTGTCAGACTGCCACGTTGCATTAAAGACAAGAAACAGGATACATAAACAACTGAGAGTATAAAATGCAGTCCTAAATCTATCCATTGAGCTGGATCAGTACCTCTCTCCTATAATATTCGCAGAAGTGTGAAATAATCACACAAGCAGTATTTGTTGGAGTGTTTTTGTACCACACTGCATTATAATGTACAAATGATGATTTTCTTTCTGTCCCATCCCCGCACGATAATGCTGAAAATCAATCAGACAAATTTGAACCAAGGGAAAAGCCAAAACTCTTCAATAAGTCATTGCACAGATCTGGGAGTCCTCAGCCAACAACCCGTCTGAGCATCTGTTTCATAGGAGTTGAGCGTGAAAACATTTGACAGCAGGTATCTGGAGGCCTCTCAACCTCTGCTTCCTACCCCGGGCCTGTGGATCTCCTCGGCTCTCATTTGTTCCATATCAGAGTCGTATAAACTCTCATCACACTGGGATCTGTATGAAAATAAACAGCCGGGCAGGGAAGCAGCCACGCTGACGTCAAGGAAGAGGACGGAATCTGATCAAAAACACAGCGGAGGGCGACTGCGGTGTGACGTGACGGTCAGACAGGGTTTTATTAGTGGAAACCTATGGGTAAAGATCATAGATTATCATATCATAGATTCGATTTGCAGCCACTGTTGAGGTGGCGCTGAACGCGGCAGCTATTCTTGCTGCACTTCCTGAAAGGCAGCACAACACTTCAGGCCTGTGCAGGGTATCTCCCAGGTGTGAGTGTGTGTGTGTGTGTGTGTGTGTTTGAATGTAACCCGAGGGGAGCAGCTCTGCTGACGTCAGGGAAGAGAAGAGGATCTAATCAGAAACACACACAACAGCTGAAGAGGATAAAGAATTGGAACGGGAGCTGATCTATATTCAGATTTGGATCTGATATCTGAGGAATGGCTGGGGAAAAAGTTCCAAGTTAAATTTGGGCTGAGGGGAAGGGAAAAGAAAACTGAATGTGAAACCTTTCAATTGGTAAAATCCCTGCGGTGGAGAGTAAAGTGTGTGTGATATGTGTGTCTACGATATGTGTGGGTGGGTGTGTGTGTGTGTGTGTGTGTGTGTGTGTGTGTCAGATACTATCCAGAGGCCTCACTACTCAACACTCAGTCTGTGGTGTTGATAGGGGTGGGTGGGGCCTGCAGGTTGGAGTGACAGGTCAGCCACTTGGAGGGATCTGACAGGAGGCCAGCGGTTATCTCGCTGACCTGCTGACAACAACACACACACACACCACATGTGTATTCCCTCCTGCAAACTGCATTTCTGTATTGCATATGGATGGTGCTTTATACGACAACGAGCCATCCCATTCAGACCATCCCGGCCTAATATGTGGTTTGTCCTTAGTGAACCGCCAAAACAGGCCTGACCTGTCAAGGTATGGACTCTGCAAGACGTCTGAAGGTGTCCTGTGGTATCTGGCACCAAGACGTTAGCAGCAGATCCTGGAAGTTGAGAGTTGCAGCCGCCACGGATCAGACTTGTTCCAGCACATTCTCCAGCACCCTGTTGCCAGATCACTCCATAAGCCTTGCCACTTTTCAGAGATGTTCCGACCCAGTAGTTTGGCCATAACGATTTGGCCCTCTAAGTAGCTCGGGTCCTTACACCAAGAACTGTTCCCTTGCTTTCTAATATATCCCAGACTTTGACATATGCTGTTGGTACAAGATAGTCAGTGTTATTCATTTTATCTTTGTGTGCTTATTGTTTTGGCTCAGTGGTATCCAGCTTTATGTATTAGTGCTTTTCCACAAAATGTTCCAGGAACTGTAATTTCCCGAGTACTAATGACCAGGAACCTTTTCCCTTGCAAGGGAAAATTAAGCAAATTAGTCCACTGATGTATCAAAAGAGCAAACATGTCAATTTTTCTCCCAACAAAGTTTGGACTTTGCTTTGGATCCATTAGTTTTAAGGTCTCTTGGGCTGATTATCCTGATTATTGTTGGCCACAAACTACAAGCAAAACAATGTGTTGCAGTTGTGGGGGTTTTTGGGTTTGTGGTTTTTTTTAAGTCGGGGATATAAAAATATTGGTTCAAAGGTCCAGTCCCCTCTCAAAAGGTCCTAATCAGAGACTTTCTCCAAAGAATATTAATTCAGTTCAATTCAATTTTATTTGTATAGCGCATATTTACAACAACAAGTCATCTCATAGCGCTTCACAAAAGCAGAGACAGAAACACCCAACAATCCAAAACATTTGGATTCCCTATAAGCTTCAGTGGGAAGGAACCGAAAACCCCCACGGGGGAAAAAAAACCTCCGACAGAACCAGGCTCAGGGAGGAACGGCCATCTGCCTCGACCGGTTGGGTGGATGTGGGATGAATTATAAAATTTAGTTTACAGTTAAACAAGTTATTAGAAGTTATTGTCCTTTTGTAACAGGAGGCATCATGGTGGGGCAGCAGGATGCAGAAAGGTGAGGCCAGCGGCTGTTATATTAGGCGCTGGTTCCTCTGGTGGAAATGCAGGTAGATGAGTTCTCAAAAGGTACCTGTTCCCTGAGACCAGTTTTTGCTTATGTTACACCACAAAGCATGTGGCTCTGAAAAGACTGACAAGCGAACAGTCACACACTCACTGACTGAAGTCACCCCACCAATCCCCTAAAACACACACATCTTCAAACATCAAACAACACCCTGCACTGGCTGAACTCACTCCCTTTTACCCCATGTTTTACCCTTTGACCCAGTTCAGACCCTGTCCAACCACAAACACTCCCAGCGCCTCACCCCTGACCTCACACTCACACCCAGCACTCAGCAAAACATGAGCTGGGCATTCCATCAGCGCTACGCTCTTCTGCTGCTCCTCTGATGGTTTCCTTATCACTCTGTCTGTACACCACCTAGACTTCTGCCAGCGACAGGAATCTCCAAGAACAGCAGAGAATAATATCCTGATGATAATCCATAATCCAAACCAAACAGTCTTGTGCAGCTCTTGGAGAGCACATCAGCGTATGACTGAATGTTATTTTGCCCTAAAAACAAAATCATTCCACCAACATCACATTGCAGATTTGGCTCATCCTCCTTACTGGCAACAATGGAAGATGAGAGCAAATATTATCTTTAAACCAGTGCAAGGCTGTACTGTTGCTGCAACTGTATAGGACAAGGCTAGCAATGGATGGATGAAGACGACTGCTGTGGAGTTGTCATGAGACAGCTTGGGGTTCCAAGAGGAGGAAAAAAAGTCTGTTTGAGTACCGTCTGTGTGACACAGTTGATCTATACCTTAGAACAGTGGTAACAACAGAAAGAGCACCACTTGAGTGTCTATAGTGTTGTACAAACTGGGCAGTTGTGGGGAATGTTGCTTGTGTTTCTGTTACATCACTTCGCTTGAGTCTCTCTTGCACACGTAGTCAGCAGCAGGCCGAAAGTGGGAAGAGATGTATACATGCAGCAGTATCTCTGTTTCTTTTGGAGACTTACAGCTAGCATTATCTGGTTTCTCAAAACCAGGAAAAGGGTTTTTCCAGTTTTCAGAAATTACGATATAATGTTTATATCATATCACATAAACAGGATACTTCAAAAACTTAATCATAATACTCAAGTCCATGTAATTGCAGGCGTTCTAAAGTAATACACGGTTATAATTCTTGTGAAATGATGCAAGAATGTTGTCAGTTTCGGCTAAACTTTCTGCTTCCTTTTTACACCTTTTCTCACAGAAAGCACACAAAGTAAAGCGGACTCGTACGTGTACACATCACACAGACAGATTTCATACCACGTGTAAACTGAGCCGTGGATACCCCTGATAAGTGATACAGGCGACAAACAAACTCTTTCTAACATCTGTCTGTGACTTTGTACACAACAGTCCACCACATGCAGGAGCGTTCGCCCACACGCGCACACACACACGGTGTTTCTCTGACCTGAGCCACATGACAGCGAGGGCCGTACATACAGCGCACCACATCCCTATCATAATGTGTCCTCAAGACACCCAGGACGATCCTAGTCTGTCATTGGCTCTCGCAGCAGACCGCTTTCAACAGCAGTGGCATGACACCTCTCTAATTAGCCTTATTTGAAGGTTACTAATCTCAGTAAAGATGACTCTCTGTAACACACACACACACACAATAGCCCCCTACCATTCCCCTCTGTCCCAGGTTGGAGCTGCTGGATCCCACAGACATTGACTGTGGTGGGTAAAACAGACTGTGTGTGTGTGTTTGTGTGCACCTAAAGTATAAAGACAGTGACTATGAAGGACTGTATGGGAGCAAATGTGAAACAGGAAAGGACAGAGAGAAGAGAATTTGCTCTTCATTTAATAGTGAAAGTGTGCTGAACAATACTGCGTTTGTCAGAGCATATGTGCATGTTGTTTGTGTGTGTGAGGGGGTGTGTGTCTGTCACTCAGCAGTTTGGTTGGGTTTGCTCGGAAAGGCCTGTGATCACACGACCTTAAAGACTGTGATTAGAAGGACAACTGTGAGCACACACACACTCATACAGCAAATCCCAGACTGCACTCATGCATACACACACAAATACACAAACCACTTACGAGCAGTAGCTTCACTCAGAGGCACACAAACAGAAGCAAACCACTACACACACTCAAAACACACGCTTACTCTTATGCTTGGACCATGAAATGACACACACGTTTCTGGATGCTCTCTAATTTCCTCAGGGTGAGCTCTGAGCTCGTGAGGTAAGTCATGATGAGCGATGGCTCATCACGCTTGGTGGAGATTATACAGAGAACCTCATCCCAACACGCTCACAGACACTCATTCCTGACTGGATGCGTCACACACACACAAGGTCGAGGAGTTAAACTCAAAATGGCAACGTGCGGCACATTTGCAAAACACACTGTAATCTGCAACCATAATGTCTTCATTAGTCAGGAGTATTTACATGCCGCGTACAAGCTGTTCTTAAAGTGTCCGAGTCAAGTCAAAGCAAGTCCAAGTTACATCACACGCCAACCGAGACAAGTTCAAGTCAAGGATGAAGTCTGGTCAAAGCTTTGACACATTGAGAAAGGTCCCATTTAAGTTTTGATGCAAGTCACGTTTCATTTCTTTTAATCTAAGTCAAGTCTTTGAAGTGGTCAAGACACGTCGAGGTCTAACGTCCTGAAGCAAGTCAAATTTTTAAAACAATCAAGGTCAGTTCAAGTTGATTTGATAAGTCAAACTCCTCAGTCAGGGAAGGACTCTTATACTGGATGTAGATGGACTGGATTTGATCCACAGACAGGAGAAGAATAGGAAGCTGGTACAGTTTACCCCAGCATGGAGTCATATAAAAACATCTGATGACCCAGATGAAGGCAACAGGTGAAAGGTGTCAGTTTGGCAGTTAAGTTATTCTTACTACAGTTTCTTCTGTCAGTTTTTGTTGACAATTCAAAACTGTTTTCTCCATACACTTTGCAAGTAAGTGCCAGAACCTCCAGTTGACCTGCAACACAACGATCACAAGTTTGAGTTCGGCTACAGCTTCAGGTTCATTTAAAGTAAACCACAGCCTGCTATGTTTTATGTTTGAGTAAAAGAATAACAAAATTCAAAGCACAAAACTGCCTATTGTCCATGTAAATGATTACAATTGCCAGTTTTATTGTAATTTGGTTTCATGTACTCTGTTACTCCACAATCCGGAACGCTCCCCACAGCTTGGAAACGCTCCCTCATAGTTTGTGGGTGAATCACACACATAGCAGGCTTGCAAAACTATCTATTTTGAGAGATCCCATGTCAAATCTGGCATCTGCCACTTAGAAATTTCGGACCATATGTTGCTGTAAAACCTGTCAGTGATAAACGTCTCCTCCGGGTGCTTTCGGCAAAACAAGCACTCACGACAAAATGAGATAGTTAAGTGTAGTATGCAGTTTTATGATACGAACTGGATTCAGTATTTACATTTTTAAAACCCTACAATCCCCAGCAGTTCTGCAAGGGTCTGCAGGGCGCCAAAATGGCCGACCTCCTGTTCCCATGGACTTTAACTACAGGCTTCAGCAGAAAATGACCACTTTAAGTCTGACTCGGCCGCCCTGCATGGCGACAAGCACCCCGGAGACCCGTGATTGGCGGGCTGGTGACAGATGCGTGCCATGATTGGTGGGGGCCGTAATTCAGGCTGTAATTTGCAAAGTGGAAATGTAGGTGAGGAGTTTGTCTGTGTATGTGTATGCGTGTGTGTGTGTGTTTGTGTGTCTGTGTGGGTGTTTGTGAGAGTAAAAATGGCCATGTGAGAGTGGGGCAGACATGCTCAATTTGCAGGGAGATCTTAGATACAGTTTTGCTTGTTCCTTTTTCCCGTCACCCCCCCCCCAACACGACTGCATCCTTTTTCCACCAACTCTATCATCACTCTGGAAGCATGACACTCAGTAATGACATAATTTCCTCTGTGATCCCCTTCAGATTCCTTTGGTCAGGGGTTTGGTTGCATGATTACACTTCACATCACAAGTTATGATTTGGTTGCTATGGCGACAAGTTCAAAGGTCAGCCATTTGTTGTGAATTCAGGAACAATTTTCATTTTTTCATCACACCCACATGTGTGGCGATGTGTGTGTGTGTCACTGTCATTTGAGTGAACTTGTGTGTGTGTGTATCACGTGTCTTATGAATGTGTGTGTAGGTGTGTGTGTGTGCGCGTGTGTGTGTGTGTAGGTGTGAGTGGCAGAGGTTAAATGGCAAGGAAGGCTTTCCACTGAGAGGAAACAGTGGTTAGAAAAGAGGAAGTGTCTCCTCATTTTTATAGTGGCAGCAGCCAGGAGATAGCTGCCCAGCTGCAGTGCTGAAAGATAGGCAGCTCAAACAACACACACACACACACACACACACACACACACACACGCACACGCACAGATTTCCCCCACCTGTTTCTCAGTCACGATCGATAGCTGCTTTGATGGTTGGTAGTGCAGGGTCGATAGCGGTGAGGCAGGGGGGTGTTCGGGTACAGGGCTACACACCCCAGGGGACCCACGGGTGTCAGGGGCACTTTGATCTTTGTTACGCCCTTCCATGTAGAGTACTGTTCTCTAGAGGGAGTACCATATCCCCTCCGTCACCCCTCCTCACAGCAGCTTACCCCCAGGCTGCTCCCCCTCACCCCTCGCCTCTGCCCCAGCTCCAGTGCTGATCCTCTGGGACAGGTGAACCAGATACCAGGCCGGGGGAAACACTCTCACGGTGGAAGTGCGCTGGTTGTTGGAGAGCTGGAACATGTGCTGGAGTGATAAGCCAAAATGCATGAACGCCGCATATGCACAGGCACAGGCAGGCGTTTATGCATCTTTAAACAAGGCCTGAAGTGAAGTAGCAGTTTGACATTTTGGGGAAACATGCTTTTTGGTTTCTTGCTTGGATGAGAAGACTGATACTGTGTGTACTGTAAATACAGGGCTACAGGCAGCAGCTGCTTTGCTTAGCTTAGCTTAGCATAATGACTAGAAACAGGTAGTCTGGCTCTGTCACAAGGTAGTAAAATCTGCCTGCCAGCAACTCTAAAGCTCACTAATTAACACATACACTTTGTGTGTTTAAACTGTACAAAACAACTGCTTTCTGGCTTGCCAAGCTACCAGGAGATCACCAAGCCAGCCATTTTCCCCAGGTTCTATTGTTTTAAGACTAAGTTAAACTAACCAGCCGCTGGTGGAAGCCTTATATTTACCATAGAGATGTTAAAATGATATCGATCTTCTCACCTAACTCTCAGTTAGAAAAAAAAAGGCTATTTCCAAAAATAGTGTAGCGTACTTCTAAGAATATCATCATATTTAGGTTGAGGTTTTTGCAGACTAATACGCCTACCAAGATTTTTTCATTGGAACCTTCTGTAAAATGACAATTTAATATGTACCATAGTCACAGAAAATGCTGGTTTCTGATTGGCCGGAGGCAATTAAAGAAGACATTGTAAACAAAGGTAAGCTGTTCGTCGTGTGCAGGCTGAATTTATGAAAAGGGCTTGTGGCTAACACAGCAAACCACTTTGTGTGGTATTAGAAAGTTTTTTTTTTTTTCATTTTGTGTATCACTGCACTCCATGTAGTTGAGATAAATGACTCCTTCCACCTCACCTTGACCTTCACCTTAACTATTTTGCCATGAAATGACATACAAAAAGCCTAAAATGGGTAGACGTGACATACCGTAATCCTAGAAATAGTACCTGTACTGTGTTTCACTGCAGTTTTGTACTGAAATGATGATTTCCTTGTTACATTGCCATG